>NC_089596.1:30739628-30979500 GCF_019320115.1 Miscanthus floridulus
GCTGGATGCTGAGGTGGCCTTGGTCGTGTGCTACGTCGAACTGACCCGGAGTTTGATTTAGAACGCTGCAGGACCTGATCGGCCGTGTTAGGGTAAGTAGTCCCTCAAAATTTGACCCCTTACTCTCACGAAGGAGAATCCCTTGTTCAGATTTCAGCCTTTATTTTTCCTCTGTGCTCCAAATAAACCCTCATTTGGTCCTTCCCTCACCTATATTTTATATATAACTTCTGACTACCGAGTCCAGCATTTTATATGTAAACCGTGTTATTTGAAATTGGTATTGTTGGAATAGATATTTCGAATCGAATTAACAAATCAAGCACAAGCCAAAACATATAATTAAATAATGTTATTCTTTTTTCTCCCTCACATCAATCTCACAGCTCGCACTCAGCACTCCATCCGCACGTACATAACTCCCTCTCCCTCTTTTTGCTTTGTAGCAGGGGAAGTCAGGGCCTGGAAAGAGTAGCATCAAGGGGCCAGGGACTCACGGAGCCACGCACAGTAGGGGAAAGGGAGCGCCGCATAACATAGCGCAACAGCAGCAGAAGAGGGCCTAGCACAGGCAGCCAGCGAGCGATGGCGGCCACACCGGCCAGATCTACCAGCACGGATGGAGGCCACGGGGAGAAGAAGGAAGGCACCGAGCCTACCTGGACGAAAGACTCCACGACGACGTGGGAGTAAGCCGTTGGTCTCCTAGGTGGAGAGCTCGGATCGGAGTCCCCCACACCTAGGAGTTTGTTTTCTAGGACAGAGAAATAAGAGACCCTCATCCATCGAAGCTAGGATCAGAGAACGGTTGGAGACGAGATTTTGTGTTTCATCCCTCAAAAATAAGATAGGAGTTGAGATAAGGGGCTCATTGGAGTTGCTCTTATTGTATCCACTACAATAACACCTAATCGGACATGGCTAACGCACGAGAGGCTCACCGCACATCGCATGACCGTCGTCAACCTCGTGCAGCCCCTTCCCCTTCTTCCTCGTGGCGTCCCCTTCTTTCTCCTCACCGGCGTCTTCTTCGTTCCCAGTGACCCTCTCCCCCGCCGCTGCCCCCTCCTGTCGCTTTGGTGCCCTAGCGTGCCCGCGGTGGCTGCCTTCACCCCCCTCACCGGAGCTCGCCCTCCCCGAAACTCCACCGCCCTAACCTGACCCGGGCGCCACGGCCACTAGGTCCATAACTGCCCTCCGACCATCCCCACCGCCTGGCCAGCCTTCCTTCCCCCAAACCCTCCCTTTGTAAGCCCGCTGGAGTTGAAGATGAGAGGAGAGCTCGCTGGAACCCTAACTCAAAGATCTAGGAGGAGGAGGCCTACCTCGCCGGATACGCCATGGCCGCCGATAAATCCGCCGGATCCGCCATGGTCGGCACGGGTGGGGCGCAGGCATGGGCGGTGGGGAGGAAGCCACTGGTCGCGTGAGAGAGAGAGAGAGAGAGTGAGGGGAGGCAGGCGTGGGGAGTGGTTGTGCGGGTCATGTAAAATACGGTCATCCGTATCGAAGTCATTACCTAATCAATTTGCCTTTTCTTTGTTAGTCAGCTGCATCGAGCGTACCTCACTTAGAATCGTTGTTGGATTCTCAACAACAATAAACAATGTTTAGAAAAGGTAGGTTTCTTTCTCAGGGTCGTCTCGGGAATTTCATAGACTCTATGCTAAATTAGTATTATATATGTCCTAATCTTATCTACGAGATATAATGCTATACAACATACTATTTGAAAACATATCATTTTACTGGACTTGTCTTCAAAATAGCATTTACTGTTTATTTGAAAAGAATTATTCATTACTAATTGTTAAATAATTTCAAGACCATTTTTAATAAATTAAATAATCGACTATTTTAGAATCTATTGCATCCTAATAAGTTAGACCAACTATATCAAGTTGAAAAATATCAAAATTTATTTTATTATTATTTCATCAGGTGATTAAGTCGACTTTATTGTGGTGTATTTATTGCTCACCAATGGAAGAGAAATTAAATTCAACTAAATTCAAATCACAAACTTGATGAACACATGATTAGATTGAAAAGCGAAAAAAACTATGTAGTGGTTGAAAAGAAAAAAATCTGCTCTGAGGTTATTGGAACTTGGATTCCTAACTTGTATTTGATCTATGAAAGTGTTGGAAGTTCCAAGGTCTTAGTAGCGGTTGTTGGAGCAAGAAGGACAAGGATTTTTTTATGAAGTAGTATCACATTATGATGATGATTCAATCTATTAAGATTGCATTTCAGCTTCTAATGGTATCTTACATTGTGATCTCTATGATGTCCTTAGGACACATGTAGTGTCAATACTTTATTATGATCTTTTCTTATCCTTGAATTATTTATTTGTGCAACTAATTTGTTTTATTTCTTTGTTCCTAGGCTATGGGTCAATTCTCGTCTATAGAGCATACAAGGAGTAATTATAATAAATGTAAAGTATCGTATCGTACATCTGCAAAAATGATGACCTTGAAATTCATTTTAGATGTCGTTTGAAGAGGATCATGAAGTTGTTGTGTTGGAGGCACGATAGCCTCTCCTTCAAGTATTCTTGGATCATCTGGTTAATTGGGAGGAACTTCATGAAGATGGTATTGATTTCAACAACCATGTGTATTGGGAACGAAATGAAGGTGGGTTTCACACCTTTTATTTTGTTTCAATTTGTTATATGCGTGCAATTTTAGTTTTATTTTGATCTAGTTCTTTTATTCTGATGATGTTGATCCAATTCAGTTTTCGTTTTGGTTTGAAGATGTGTCTCATGTTGGCAATCAACAAGGACTGACCAAGCATGAAGCAGTAGATCAATAAGGAGCAACTGTTTAGATTCTCTTTTTTATTGTCGGTTTGAATCTGCTTTGCGAGCAACCTTGTTGGAGCTCACGAGCGACTCTTGCAAGATATGTACTAAATGGCAATGTAGAAATACAAAAATACCTTTAATAGTGAAGTTTTAAAGGAGCTGGATGTAGGGTCGAGATGGCGGACTAGAGGGGGGTGAATAGTCCTTTGTAAAAATAATCGCGCTAGCTAACTGAAACAAATACGGAATTAAAACTATCGGTCTAGCCAAAACTACACCCCTCTATCTAAGTTATCAAGCAACTTACAAAGATCCTAATTAGGCAACAAAGGTGCTGGGCTAGTGTTGGTAGTCCTTAACGATAAAATCCGACCGCCAATTAAGACATAAAAAGAGGAGAAATTGGCAATCTTATACACATAGGCATTTACTATTAACCTAGTTCCATATGTATTTGGAGAATATTGTTTTGCAGGACACAAACACAAATGCATGAAAGATTTCACCAAAAGACGCTTTCTGACGCTAATTTGTGCAAAGGAACAACCAAGACGCCCATCAACTCAACTCAACCGGGTGCAACACCGACCAAGGAGCAGCCTAGGTCCAGCCCACAACCCACCGCACGAAGGCGGTGGCGAGGAGGCTTGGTTAGGGGGCAGGCAACCCCCCCACCAGCGCTTCTTGGCCACCCCTTGCTTTGGCGGTAGCATGACTCCATGCAGAAGGCGGTGGTGCATGGACTTCACACCAGGAATAACCACAACACCGCCTCTCCTCCTTGTATAAATAGAGGGGCAACCCCACCCTCCTCTAGAACACACACAACAAGAGAGCAAGAGGAGAAGAAGAGCTTCATTCCTACCTAAGCTTTAGCTACAATAATATAGGGAGTGAGAGAGGAAAGAGTTGGAGAAGTGCCGGGGCTGTCGGCAACCTCCTCTAGTGTACTCGCTACACTTAGTGGAAGGAGTGTCAAAGCTAGAAACTCCTCCACTTGTACCTCTACGATCATCTTACTACTTGAAGTAAGAATTTCATGTTTTACTTTGGAATTGATATCTTAAGAAAAGTTATCTTTGTTCATTATAAGCTTGCGGGTTCGTCGTCCATCCCTATGACGGTTGCTCTAGTAGAGGACTCCTGATAAAGACGGATGTTCCTGGCCACACTAGAGTAGTAACCAATAGCGTAGATGTGGTGTTTGAGCTAGAAGTTACCTTCGTTTGCCTCATACTCCACGGTTGAGGGGTAGGCGGTAGGTGGTGACAGCCCTGTCCATCCCTTGTAATCCCCCACGTTCGGATACAGTGTAGAGCTGTAGGCCAGCAATGATTGGTAGACCAAGTGTTATCTGGTGCCCAAAGTAAGTCTATAGTGGCTGTTGACATTCCTTAGCGTCGTTACTAAGAATAGAGTTGAATCTAGTCCCCGGCAATGACACCAGAAATGCTTGTTGGTATTTATTAACTTATCACTTGTGTTAGTAACCACCTAATGTATGTCTATATCTCTTAATATTACTTTATCAGGTTGTCATCCCTAGTGATGATGCCAGAGATGCTTGTTGGCACTACTTAGCATTACTACTAGAATAATACTAAGTAGCTCTTTATTATTGTATGTGACTAGGAAGAATATATATATATATATATATATATATATATATATATATGTGTGTGTGTGTGTGTGTGTGTGTGTGTGTGTGTGTGTGTGTGTGTGTGTATGAAAGGGATCTGCAAGCGCACAGATAATATATCATTGTAGCACTTCACCCTAGAGTATTTCAGGTATCATTATTTATATTTTTACCACAAGAAAGGTCAGGCGAGAACATGTACTGATAACTTAAACGATTGATAGAGCAGTAAACCATAACCAATATTCTACTCACAACGGGGGTAAGTTAAGAGGTAAATGTATATATGAATAATGTATAGTAACTAATTATTGATCACTCATAGTACTCCCTTCTATGGCATTAGCATGGTTAAGTAGAATATTAGAGGAATAATTCCTAAATCATTTTTAATTATAAGTCAAAGCATACATTGATTAGTGCAATTACACCTAGTAGTCATGGCTAAAATCAACTTCATATCTACACATAAGGGATATTAGTAAGGAAGATTGTGGCAGAATCGCCTAATCTACTGCCTGTTCGGTTGGCTGGTTCGTTTTGTTGCTGGTTCGTGAAGAAGTACTGCTGGCTGGTTTGTGTGAGAGAAAAATACTGTTTTGGCTAGAAATTTACGATCGTTTATGACAAGCCACAGCCAAACAAACAGGCTACTAATGTCTCCCAGGAGTGCTCGTTGTCTATTAGACACTAAGCACTCAAAGGAGAACACCAAATTACGTGGTCCCGTCGGGCACACCCTAGGGGAGAGCCCAAAAACCCACATTTTCCATCAAGATCATAAATGAGAAAATAAAGCTTATATCATTCTTAACCATTTCTTACATCACTTTACATGTAACATCAGAGTATAACATTTGTTATTTATAATAGCGGAATGTGATCATATTATCAGAGTTGTGAACAATTTAATTGAATAGCAGAATATAAACATGTGATCAGAGTTACAACGGAAATAAATATCTATACATGACATGATGAAGCAATGATATATAAACTATGACAACAGATTATAAAAAATTCTATTTATCAAAATATTTGGTGAGAGTTATAAATGGAAACTATGATTGCAGCATAAAGGAAATCCTCTCTGAGCCCACCAGGAGGAATCCACACATAAAGGTTAGCTCTAGCCTCCACCTGTCACCTACAACTAGGAGAAATAAAACCCTGAGTACTCAATTGTACTCAGCAAGACTTACTCGATAGGAGAAAAAAAAGACGCTAAGGATATGCAAGGCTATCTAGCTTGTGGGTTGATTGCATCTGCATGAAGCATTACTAAGCATGCGTCCTTATATTTGATTTTTATTAGCAGCCACATTAGTTCATTAACCAACCACTCTATGTAAGCACCTGTGCTATTTTCATGCAGGTGGTAAGCAATCAGATTTCCTTTTCCATTCCCTCTTTCATCTTCCAGTTCTTACTACGGTGCTAGGCCTTTGACAAGCTGTACCGGATTTCCTGGTAATTCACGAATCAATGCCCCCAGCTGGTGTGGCAGAACCTCCTAAGTTATAGGGCCCACATGCACCTGTCACTGTCCGACGACCTTTGACATTTATGCATATGTTTCCAATAACTTAAAAAGACTGTCGGGTGCCCTCGGGGAACCCCAAATCATCCACAATTTCCGAGCAGGATCACGTTACAGAGTCATTGCAGTATTACAACATTTATTCAAATATCAAAACTAGAGTAAAAACAACGGAAGTCTTACGATAACATAGTTCACAAACCAGTTGTTTCAAACCTTACAAACTAAGTTCGATAATTATTACAAACCATAGTAGTAGTGGAGTGGCATAATGAACATATACTTAACACACAAAATAAACATCCTGCCCAAGGATCACACATTTACTTCTCATCGTCAGAACGAACGATAGTCATGCAGCACGATCCAAAACAGATCTGCTCATGAAGCTCACCTGCAACAAGGGGTCAACAAACCCTGAGTACAAAAGTACTCAACAAGACTTAACCGAAATATTAACTGATAAACTCAGTAATATATGCTTAGGGATTCAAGGTATAGCTTTAACAATGATCAAAGTTCTTTTGCGTAAAAGCTCTTTTAACAACATTCTTTATATAGAAAACTTCTCAAGAATTATATACAAAGCTGACACGATCCACACTGAGATCATGAAACTTCATATCCAACACCTTTACAAGCCTTATTCAAGTTCCGGTTATTAATTCTATGATGATGAACAGTGAGTTGAGTCTCCATAACCGAGGAGCAACGACGATTCAAACCGATTAAGCCCAGCTGGGGATTCCAGACCACACGACATATGCAGGTCCCTGACTCACATATATCAACCTACCCTTGGATCCTCTAAAACAAGAATGGGTCCGCGCCACCCGAGAATACAGTACTCCACCATTACAGCCCATGGCCACGTGGGTACACGCTATTCCCGCCATCTCTCCACTCCTAGTGCGCGAGTAGCCATTCTCATAATAGAATTTCCAAGTTCAGGCTTACCAGAGTATGTGGTTAGTACTACAAATTCTCACCTCATATAATTCGACAACGGACGTGCCTTAATCGACACAGGCGGAAAGAACCCACTCACAAGACCTCCATGTCTTGTGGCTCACACACACCGAGTCCACCCGGTCTAGATTTATTACTCCACATTCCCATATCACATGCTAACAATATTGACCAATGTCCCATTTAAAACTTGCAGGTGACAGGGGGTCACCCGACTTTCATCGTTCTACGCATAGCTAAGCAAAACTAGGCATATACGAGTTTAAAACTGGTAATATGGTAAATATGGAATAACAAGGGTGGTAATGCACCAATTAGGCTCTTACTTAACTCCTAATCACTTAATGCAGTAACGGAAAGCAAAAGCGAAATTAATTTGTAAAACACAAGGTAGGGTTGTATGCATCCGGGGCTTGCCTTCGTTGACGGAAAAGTCCGGTTCTTACGACGTTACACAAGGATTCGATCCGACCTCAACAGACGGATTAACCTCCTCAACAACTTGATTAACTACCACGTTTTCACCTTCGTTCACTACACGTAATAACAATGCCATGTTTAACATGATGTGGAATATGAAACATGATGCTCGATGATGGATGCAAAATTAACAATTTGAATACAACTTTCCTTCGCGGTACAGTTGCAAGTCAACCAACTAAATCCTTTTTCATAACACATACATCAATTGCCAAGGATCATCATCAACTAAGGACCCAAGGTCATCACTCAATCCAAAAGTCCAAACAAAAACCTAAATCATTAAAGATTACTATTTGCTTTTATGAATTAATTATTTAATTCAAAATTATGAAATAAATCAACTTATTCTAATTGAGCTCAAAATTTTAGTACATGTTCATTACATGTTAACTAAGTGGCAAAACAAATTTCATAATTTTTGGATAAATAAATAAGCCTAGAAAAATCATGGAAATCCATTTATGAATTAATTGAGCAATTTTTACCACATTTAAAAATTACTGAAAAACATTATTTCATATTTTTCTTAAATACTATACATCATAGAGAAGTCACACAAAAATTTTCATAATTTTTGGAGCTTTAAATAAATCTATACAAAAATAACAAAAACAGATACTATTCAATCAAATCTGAAAATAGAAAAAAAATCCATTTGAACGCTGAGTCACTGACAACGGGTCCCACATGTCATCTTCAACCTCCGACGTTGACTACGGCAGCGATGGCTCTGACCAGCGATTTCTCGCCGACAGTGAGATCAACGGCGACGGCCAACGTACCAAAATGATCACCAAGTCTAGGCGCATCGATTGACGTCCCTATCAGCACGGATTACGGCCCTACACTAGCTCGTCGTCGGCCATGGCGGACGCGGTGACACGGCAGTGCTACGCCGGCAAAACGAAGCCAAAAACGGGGAAACAGAGGGCATGGGAAGGTCCAGTAGCTCACCACGAACACTTTGGAGCAAAGAATGGGACCGGATGAGCTACGATGACACGGGTCAACGTTGACAGGGTTCACGGCGGAGCGATCTTCAACGATGGCGATGCTCCGGTAGCTGTGGTGGTCAAAATGAGAAACCAATGGGTCACAAAGCACTACATCATTGCAGCGAAGCCGAAGCAAGACTCGGCAAGGGTAGGGACTCACCGTAGCGCGCTGGCCACGGCGACGCGGGCTCGACAACGGGGCTGCCGGCCGTGGAGAAGAAACACGATGAGCGGTGGTTCCCAGTGAAATTAAGCTGAATTGATGGGTTGGCTGAGCACGTAAGGCTAAAGCGGAGCTGGGACAAGCTTATCAGCGATGGTGGAGCACGACAACGATGGCACGGGCTCACCGGAGTGGAGCAGCGGCGACGGAAAAACAAAGCAAGGGAGAAGGGCAACGACGATGGCGGCTCAGGCTTAAAAGGATGGCCAGGAAGCTCAAGGAAGCCACGACAAAGCCTTCAGCGTGCCAACGCGATGTCCAGACGGCCGCGCGCGCGACTGGAAGCAAGCCGAAGCTCGCCGGCGGTGTAGCGCAAGCGGTGAACACTGTTCATCGAAATTACAAGTTTGCCATTCGCCAAAATTCACAAATTACTCCCAAATTTTCATAACAACTCAAAAATCTCCAAAAATAAAAGTTGTTCAAAATCAAAAGTTCTACAACTTTGCTTTTATAACCATTTCCTAATTCGGTCTAGATTTTGAAATGAACTTTTGAATTCAAATAGGGAAATTTAACGAATTACGCCTTTTTGAATTACTCAAAATTTTTCTAAACAACTTGAAAAACTCCAAAAATAAACTTTGTATAACTTGCCAAGCTCTACACTTTTGCTTTTGGGCCCAACCCCAAAATATGCTTAGATTTTGAAATGGATTTTCAGGGTAGGATTTAAATGTTGAAAAGCGGGGTTTCCTCGAAAAATTCAAACTCCAAACAAACATTGAACTTGAGTCAAATAATACATTGCAACACATACCACATAAATATAAACTTGTATTAGTGTATGCATCTCAAAGTTTTCACCAAATGCCAAATGTTTTGCAATGCATATGATGACATGTCAGATTTTAATATTTAAACACCCGAGGTGTTACAATCCTTCCCCCTAAAAGAAATCTCGCCCCGAGATTCAAAGCCATAGGGTAAGTAATGGAAAAGGAAATGTGTCGCGAGAACACATACAAACTCTGTTCATAAAACAGCTGAGGTCCCTTTACAAAACACAATTTGTACTACCGAACTCAACTTACATTACTCTATTCTATATTGACGCTAGAAATTCTAGAAACTTTTCTAACAAGTAATCTTCTGATTCCCAAGTAGCTTCCTCTTCTGAATGTTGATTCCATTGTATCTTATAGAACTTGATTGTCCATCTTCGAGTAACACGATCTTTCTGATCTAACACTCAGATACGATATTCGGAATAAGTTAAATCCGGTTCTAGTTCCACTCCTTCAACTTCAACATTCTGTTTAGGCACTCGGAGACACTTCTTCAATTGAGAAACATGGAGCACATCATGCACAGCTGCAAGATATTCAGGTAATTTCAAGCGATATGCCACTTTTCCATACCTCTCCAAAATTTGATATGGTCCAATGTATCGGGGTGCCAACTTTCCTTTAACACCAAAACAGTTAACTCCCTTCATTAGTGATACTTTCAGATATACAAAATCTCCTTTGTTGAATACCAATGGTCTCCATCGTCTATCCGCATAACTCTTTTGGCGGGACTAAGCTATCTTCAGATTACTCTGTATTTGCCTAACCTTGTCTTCTATTTCTTTCACAAGGTCAACTCCAAAGAATCTTCTCTCTCCTGGCTCAGACCAACTCAACGATGTTCTGCACCTATGACCATAGAGTGCTTCAAATGGAGCCATTCTAATGCTTTCCTGATAACTATTGTTGTATGAGAACTCAGCCAAAGGTAAGCATTCGTCCCACTTATTGGAATAGTTAAGGACACAACATCTTAACATATCTTCAAGTACTTGATTAACCCTTTCAGTCTATCCATCAGTCTGCGGATGATAAGCTGTACTATACAGAAGTTTGGTACCCAATGAAGAATGCAATTGTTTCCAAAAGTTGGAGACAAACTATGTACCCCTATCTGACACAATAGTCTTGGGTACTCCATGGAGACTCATGATTCTTGCTAAATACATCTTGGCATATTGGATCGTAGGATATATTGTCTTGACTGGAAGAAAATGTGCTGACTTAGTGAGTCGATCTACAATAACCCATACTGAGTCAAATCCCTTTGATGTCTTGGGTAGACCAACAATAAAGTCCATACTTATGTCCTCCCACTTCCAAGATGGAATAGGTAATGGTTGTAACTCACCAGCAGACCTCAAATGTATAGCTTTCACCTTTTGACAAGTATCACACTTTGCTATGTATCTAGCAATCTCTATTTTCATTTTAGTCCACCAGAATCTTTGCTTCAAGTCATGGTACATCTTGTTACTTCCCAGATGGATTGATAACCTAGTAGCATGTGCCTCATCTAGAATTGACTACCGCAACTCAGGAACTTTTGGTACCACCAGGCGATCCTTGAACCACAACACATCTTCATTGTCAATACTAAAGCATTCTGCTTTTCCATTCTTGACTCTTTCCTTAATATGGGCTATACCCTTGTTTTCCTTCTGAGCAGCAATAACTTGATCTCGAATAGTGGCTTCAACAATTATGTTGGTCAAACTTCCTTGTTGAATTACTTCTACATTCAACTTTTCCATTTCTTGACATAAATTCAAACCCATTGTTCTCACTGTCAGACAATTGCAATAACTTTTGCGACTGAGGGCATCTGCAACCACATTTGCTTTACCGGGGTGATAATGTACTTCCAAATCACAATCCTTAATCAGTTCTAACCATCTTCTTTATCGCATGTTCAACTCTGACTGAGTAAAGATATACTTTAAGCTCTTGTGGTCTGTATACATATGACACGTATTACCAAGCAGGTAATGCCACCAAATCTTCAGAGCATGAACCACAGCTGCTAACTCCAAATCATGAGTCGGATAGTGTTCTTCATGTTGCTTAAGTTGCCGGGATGCATAAGCAATGACTCAGCCTTCTTGCATCAACACACATCCAATACCAATACCTGAAGCATCACAATAAACATCAAACGGCTTCTCGATGTCAGGTTGGGCTAATACTGGTGCAGTGGTTAACAGTCTCTTCAAAGTCTGGAAAGCCTCCTCACAATCTGATGACCAGACAAACTTAACTTGGTTCTTCAACAATTCAGTTATGGACTTTGATATTTTTGAGAAATCTGGAATAAACCGACGGTAATACCCCGCCAAACCCAGAAAACTCCGAACTTGATGAACTGTGGTTGGTGGTTTCCAATCAAGCACATCCTTCACTTTGCTTGGATCAACTGCAACTCCTTCGGCTGACAAGACATGTCCAAGAAATTGCACTTCCTTAAGCCAAAAATCACACTTGCTGAACTTGGCATATAGTTGATGTTCTCTCAAGCGGGTCAGAACAATTCTGAGATGTTTCGCATGTTCTTTCTTATTCTTGGAATATACTAAAATGTCATCAATAAACACCACTACAAACTTGTCTAGCTCAGGCATGAATACTGAGTTCATTAGATACATGAAATGAGCTGGAGCATTTGTCAAACCAAAAGACATTACCAAATATTCATATAATCCATATCTTGTGGTAAATGCCATTTTGGGAATATCTTCAGGCTTTATCTTGATTTGGTGATATCCTGACCTCAAATCTATCTTGGAGAAAACTTTAGCTCCGGCCAATTGATCAAAAAGCAGATCTATCCGAGGTAATGGATACTTATTCTTGATGGTCACTTCATTCAATGGACGATAGTCGACACATAACCTCAAAGTCTCATCTTTCTTTTTCACAAAAATTGCCGGACATCCCCAAGGTGAAGAACTAGGTTGGATAAATCCTTTCTCAATCAATTCTTGTAACTGAGTCTTCAACTCGGCCAATTCCTTAGGTGGCATCCTATAAGCTCTCCGAGAAATTGGAGCTGTTCCAGGTTGTAACTCTATATTGAACTGTACATCCCTATCAGGTGGTAGACCGGGTAAATCTTCAGGAAACACATCCGGAAATTCACACACTACCGGAATATCTCTAATCTCTTTGATAGCAGTTGCACAAATCTTGCCCACTGATCTTCTTAGGGTTGGAAGTTGGATAAGAAGTTGAGAATTACTATCAGGCAAACTTACTCTTAAAGTCCTATTCAAAATATCTATAATAGCCTTATGCTGATACATCCAATTCATTCCTAAGATTACATCTATATCCTGATCCTTAAGGATAATCATGGTAGTGGGAAAAATATGCCCACCCAGGTTTATGGGTACCTGGTATACCATTTTCTTAGTACATAAACGTCCCCCGGGCGACTGTATAAAGAAACTTTCCTTTGTTGCCCCAATTGAAATTTCATGCTTCACGACAAATGTTCTATTGATGAATGAATGCGATGCGCCAGAATCAAAAAGTATAACTGCAGGGTGATTGGCAACAGGAAACATACCCATCATCACTGGCTCCCCTTCTGGAATTTCTCCAGCTTGAATATAGAACACCCATCCTGTCTTCCTCTCATCTTTGCCCTTCTGAGCATTCTGATTGGGGTTCTTGTTTGGTGCCTGACCCTGTTGTTGATTAGCAAGGGCCTTCTGATAATTTTGATTAGCCTGCCTAGGATATGGACATTCCCTAGAGAAATGACCAGTCCTTCCACAATTGTAGCATGGATAGTTGTGACCCTAGGATGTTGGAGCATTGCCACCAGGAGTATTGGTTGACTGTGAACTCGAATAGGTTATAGCAGGACGGACATTTGACTGTTGCCCGGCTTGGAACTGCGGTGGATGATAAGGAGGACGATTATGATGTACTGGATGATAAATCACCCTCTGCCTCTTCGGATTTCCCCCAAAAGATCCAGACGACACACTCTTTTTCTTTTTGAGCTCCTTATGCTGCCGATACTTTGATTCTGAAGCAATTGCAATATTTACTGCCTCATGGTAAGTGACATTGGTGCAAGTGGTCATCATAGTCTGCAACTTGGTATTCAGGCCTCTCATAAACCACCTCTTCTTCTTGGCATCAGTATTGACATGTTCGGATACATATTGGGACAGATGATTAAATCTTCCCACATACTGCATCACGCTTTGATCTCCTTGTTTCAAAGTAAGGAATTCATCTAGCTTCATAGCCATCACTCCTTCGGGAATATAATGGGCTCTAAAGGCTGTACGGAACTTAGCCCAAGTTATTGGAATGCCAGCTGGTTGCATAGCCACTAAGTTTGCCCACCAAGCACTTGCTGCTCCTCTAAGTTGTTGGGCGGCAAACGTAGGTTTCTGATACTCCGTGAATGGGATAAGGTCAAATTTCTGTTCCATGGTTCGAAGCCAGTCATCAGCCTCCAATGGTTCATCTGCCTTGGTGAACACCAGGGGTCTTGTGTCTGTAAAATCAACATATGTAGCCTCCTGTCGGTTATGGTGGCGTCCACGGTTTCCGTACATTTGATTCTAATTACTCTGAGCCATCTCATGAAGCAAACGAGAATTTTCAGCCGTCACATTGACAAGTGCAGTTATAGCATCAGCTAAATTGGTTGGAACTAGTGGTGGATCTGGAATACCGTCCTCATCTTGTGAAGTTCCCGGAATAAACGAACCCCGTGCACGACGCATCTGCTCATAACAAACCAAACTTTATTCACATGTCTTTATTGAATTGTACCAAAGCTTACTCTAGACACATTACATAGAGTTTACTAATGTACAAACAAACCCACGAGTATGAAAATAGAACTACATAACTTAAACTAAAGCTACTATTATACAACTCTACTCTTTTCCTCAATTTCTTCAAACTTCAGGCTCGGTATCCATTCCAGAATTATTACCGCCTTCATCATCACTTTCATCAATCATTACTAATTCTTTAGGATCTTCTTCTTCTTCCTCTCCCGATTCATCATCATCGGCAAGGATGACACCGGGGTCCATGGCATCAGCTTGAGGCTCATGATTCGGATTTAGTAGATTGCTAAGCCTACGAACCTCCTCATGTAGATACGTATTATGTTCTTCTAAATCTTCTACATAGAATTCTAGCTCATGAGTTCTAGCTCTAGCTACATTTTCCCTATGCCAAGCTTCATTTCTTCCTTCCACTGTACGAACTAACATGCTTTCATAGTTCCTATGCGCGGTGGTGAGCTGCCTCAATTGACCCTGTAATTCTTCTATTTGTATAACATCCAAAGCCCTATCTCTCGTAGATTGTGCTAACTCCATAGAAACCCTCAGTATCTCTGCCTGGGGATCAGGCCTAGAGCTGCTACTGCTAGCACCATCATTTCTAGGGGCAAGTTGGTGACGAGGAACTCCTTTGGGTCCGGTGGACTTACGGGGCGTCATCTTGGCATGAGCCATACTGTAGGAAGCCAATTTAATCCAAGTAAGACCATTTGATCAAAATCCAAAAAGTAGCTAAGATGGATTACATTCCTCCAACCAGACTCACTACTTAATTCCAGACTAAGAGGTGAAGGAAGTAACGAGTGAATTATTCCTGATGCATGAATCGTTCTTACGAACAAAAATAGCAAAGTTTATAATACACATAAACAACATTTGTTTTTATATAGGGCATAGTATGATTACTACTCCACCACACAAAACCTTTTTAACCCAATAGGGAATGGTGAGAAAGAAATAAGATAAGTCAGAAGCAATTTGGACCAAATTAACAAGTTAAATTTAGTCATCCAAATCATTTTGAAGTTTTTGTAAAACAATACAACAAAAACCTTGTAACGATCGCTCTGATACCATTCTATGGCAGAACCTCCTAAGTTATAGGGCCCACATGCACCTGTCACTATTCGACGACCTTTGACATTTATGCATATGTTTCCAATAACTTAAAAAGACTGTCGGGTGTCCTCGGGGAACCCCGAATCATCCACGATTTCTGAGCAGGATCACGTTACAGAGTCATTGCAGTATTACAACATTTATTCAAATATCAAAACCAGAGTAAAAACAGCGGAAGTCTTACGATAACATAGTTCACAAACCAGTTGTTTCAAACCTTACAAACTAAGTTCGATAATTATTACAAACCATAGTAGTAGTGGAGTGGCATAATGAACATATACTTAACACACAAAATAAACATCCTGCCCAAGGATCACACATTTACTTCTCATCGTCAGAACGAACGATAGTCATGCAGCACGATCCAAAACAGATCTACTCATGAAGCTCACCTGCAACAAGGGGTCAACGAACCCTGAGTACAAAAGTACTCAACAAGACTTAACCGAAATATTAACTGATAAACTCAGAAATACAGGCTCAGGGATTCAAGGTATAGCTTTAACAATGATCGAAGTTCTTTTGCGTAAAAGCTCTTTTAACAACATTCTTTATATAGAAAACTTCTCAAGAATTATATACAAAGCTGACACGATCCGCACTGAGATCATGAAACTTCATATCCAACACCTTTACAAGCCTTATTCAAGTTCTGGTTATTAATTCTACGATGATGAACAGTGAGTTGAGTCTCCATAACCGAGGAGCAACGACGATTCGAACCGATTAAGCCCAGTTGGGGATTCCAGACCATACGACATATGCAGGTCCCCGACTCACATATATCAACCTACCCTCGGATCCTCTAAAACAAGAATGGGTCCACGCCACCCGAGAATATAGTACTCCACCATTCCAGCCCATGGCCACGTGGGTACACGCTATTCCCGCCATCTCTCCACTCCCAGTGCGCGAGTAGCCATTCTCGTAATAGAATTTCCAAGTTCAGGCTTACCGGAGTATGTGGTTAGTACTACAAATTCTCACCTCATACAATTCAACAATAGACGTGCCTTAATCGACATAGGCGGAAAGAACCCGCTCACAAGACCTCCATGTCTTGTGGCTCACACACACCGAGTCCGCCCGGTCTAGATTTATTACTCCACATTCCCATATCACATGCTAACAATATTGACCAATGTCCCATTTAAAACTTGCAGGTGGCAGGGGGTCACCTGACTTTCATCGTTCTACGCATAGCTAAGCAAAACTTGGCATATACGAGTTTAAAACTGGTAATATGGTAAATATAGAATAACAAGGGTGGTAATGCACCAATTAGGCTCTTACTTAACTCCTAATCACTTAATGCAGTAATGGAAAGCAAAAGCGAAATTAATTTGTAAAACACAAGGTAGGGTTGTATGCATCCGGGGCTTGCCTTCGTTGACGGAAAAGTCCGGTTCTTGCGACGTTACACAAGGATTCGATCCGACCTCAATAGACGGATTAACCTCCTCAACAGCTTGATTAACAACCACGTTTTCACCTTCGTTCACTACACATAATAACAATGCCATGTTTAACATGATGTGGAATATGAAACATGATGCTCGATGATGGATGCAAAATTAACAATTTGAATACAACTTTCCTTCGCGGTACAGTTGCAAGTCAACCAACTAAATCCTTTTTCATAACACATACATCAATTGCCAAGGATCATCATCAACTAAGGACCCAAGGTCATCACTCAATCTAAAAGTCCAAACAAAAACCTAAATCATTAAAGGTTACTATTTGCTTTTATGAATTAATTATTTAATTCAAAATTATGAAATAAATCAACTTATTCTAATTGAGCTCAAAATTTTAGTACATGTTCATTACATGTTAACTAAGTGGCAAAACAAATTTCATAATTTTTGGATAAATAAATAAGCCTAGAAAAATCATGGAAATCTATTTATGAATTAATTGAGCAATTTTTACCACATTTAAAAATTACTGAAAAACATTATTTCATATTTTTCTTAAATACTATACATCATAGAGAAGTCACACAAAAATTTTCATAATTTTTGGAGCTTTAAATAAATCCATACAAAAATAACAAAAACAGATACTATTTAATCAAATCTGAAAATAGAAAAAAAATCCATTTGAACGCTGAGTCACTGACAACGGGTCCCACATGTCATCTTCAACCTCCGACGTTGACTACGGCAGCGACGGCTTTGACCAGCGATTTCTCGCCGACGGTGAGATCAACAGCAACGGCCAACGTACCAAAATGATCACCAAGTCTAGGCGCATCAATTGACGTCCCTATCAGCACGGATTATGGCCCTACACTAGCTCGTCGTCAGCCATGGCGGACGTGGTGATACGGCAGTGCTACGCCGATGAAACGAAGCCGAAAACGGGGAAACAAAGGGCATGGGAAGGTCTAGTAGCTCACCACGAACACGTTGGAGCAAAGAATGGGACCGGATGAGCTACGATGACACGGTTCGACGTTGACAGGGTTCACGGCAGAGCGATCTTCAATGACAGCGATGCTCCGGTAGCTGTGGTGGTCAAAATGAGAAACCAATGGGTCACAAAGCACTACATCATTGCAGCGAAGCCGAAGCAAGACTCGGCAAGGGCAGGGACTCACCGTAGCGCGCTGGCCATGGCGACGCGGGCTCGACGGCGGGGCTGCCGGCCGTGGAGAAGAAACACGACGAGCGGTGGTTCCCAGCGAAATTAAGCTGAATTGATGGGTTGGCTGAGCGCGTAAGGCTAAAGCGGAGCTGGGACTAGCTTATCAGTGATGGTGGAGCACGACAACGATGGCACAGGCTCGCCGGAGTGGAGCAGCGATGACGGAAAAACAGAGCAAGGGAGAAGGGCAACGATGATGGCGGCTCAGGCTTAAAAGGATGGCCAGGAAGCTCAAGGAAGCCACGACGAAGCCTTCAGCGCGCCAACGCGACGCCCAGACGGCCACGCGCGCGACTGGAAGCAAGCCGAAGCTCGCCGGCGGTGTAGCGCAAGCGGTGAACACTGTTCATCGAAATTACAAGTTTGCCATTCACCAAAATTCACAAATTACTCCCAAATTTTCATAACAACTCAAAAATCTCCAAAAATAAAAGTTGTTCAAAATCAAAAGTTCTACAACTTTGCTTTTATAACCATTTCCTAATTCAGTCTAGATTTTGAAATGAACTTTTGAATTCAAATAGGGAAATTTAACGAATTACGCCTTTTTGAATTACTCAAAATTTTTCTAAACAACTTGAAAAACTCCAAAAATAAACTTTGTATAACTTGCCAAGCTCTACACTTTTGCTTTTGGGCCCAACCCCAAAATATGCTTAGATTTTGAAATGGATTTTCAGGGTAGGATTTAAATGTTGAAAAGCGGGGTTTTCTCGAAAAATTCAAAATCCAAACAAACATTGAACTTGAGTCGAACAATACATTGCAACACATACCACATAAATATAAACTTGTATTAGTGTATGCATCTCAAAGTTTTCACCAAATGCCAAATGCTTTGCAATGCATATGATGACATGTCAGATTTTAATATTTAAACACCCGAGGTGTTACAGCTGGGTACCCCAAAAACACATGCCCCGCTTGTACCCAAGGCACAAGGAGGACCAACCCATCATCCTCCTATCCTGGGTGTCCAGGTCCCCATCCAAACTAGGACTCCAAGCCCCCGCACCTGAGTCCCGTACTCAGTGCGGTGCAAGGACCTCCTAACCAAAAAACCACCAAGACAGTCGATGCATAAAGAGCCGGATCCATGACAAGAGAGCAACAAGTTTTCCAAGCGCCCATACCCAAGTATGTGCTCGGGATAATAAGTCTGTGACTTGCCTGTAGTCTTATGCAACGGCCGGTACTTAACCGACACGGATAGGGAAAGCAGTGTAACCAAGCTATGCCTCGCGTCCGCGGTGACACAACCTCTTACACCCACCAATACCCAAACCATATCCCTGCCCGGTCACCATTTTTCCTTTCTACTATTTATATTTTCCAAGTGATAATAATACAGTAATATATTTCCTATCTCTCGCGAGTGACAGGTAATCACTCGACTTCTACCGGAGTCCTATAGCATAGCATTCTATATGATCCTGTAATACTAGTAAGACTCGTAGGATAAAGATACATATATGCAAGTGGATTTCATTCAACTCCTAAAAACTTAATGCACAAATATAATTTAAAGTGTAGAAAAATAGGGGTTATGCACCGGGGCTTGCCTCGGTAAAATATAATCAGAAGTTAGCATTCTATCTTGGTAACACGATCATTGAGACACCATCTTTAGATTCCCACTCATCCTTCACTTGCTCCGTTGATCCATCATTGTACCTATATGATATGCAATGCGATGCAATGTAAAGACATAATTAATCGACTACAACCGTGACTCATAAAATACGATTCACGCCACTCAAGCTAACGAGCTAGTTCTAACGACGACCGTGCTTAGGCTACATATCCATGTTGTTGAAAAAGATGTTATTTTCCAACAATTATTTTAGTTATATAAACCCAAGTTATTTCTTTATTCCATTCTATCGATTTAATCATTATTCGAAATAGGACATCATTATTAATCTAGTAAACTAATTATTCTAGAGCCACAAAAATTACAGTGAGTACTTAATATTGCTAGGAGTCTACTATAAAAATTTTAGATTCAACACTGTTATCAATTTATCACCACAATTCCTACAAGTTTATATTTTTACAATATTAAGTACCTTAAATTAATTATATAACTTTCAAGAATATTATCAAACTATGTGAACAAAATATACTAACAGGTAGATCATGATTTTAGAAACTTAACAAAATTAGTTTGGTATTTTTATGATTTTTCTACACTTTATTTTCAACTTTTGAAAAACACTGAATTATCAAAACAAAACAACACCACAAGACACGGCCTGGCCAGCCAAGCTCGGCCCGCAGACGTGTGCATGGCCCAACACGATGCGGCGGTGGCCTAGTAGCATGGTGCGGCCCACAGGGGTGCACGGCCTACCGACTAGCTGGCCCAACGGCACATGGCCAATCTGGACAGGGCACGCGCTATGGCCTTGGCGCGGTGGCACAATCTAGCCCAGCGCGCGGACAATGGCGACTGGCTAGCCCAGCGCACGGACGCATGCGGCCCAGCAAGCAACCTACGCACGACGCAGTAACAAATGCGGGTGGGCCAGTGCGAGCAGGCTGGCCCACGAAGGCAAACCTAGCGGCGGTGGCACCATTTTGCAAAAATGACCATACGTTTTCCTCTAGTCAACCCAAGACCCACAAGCACTATTTATAAGAGTCACGTATTTTACACCTAGAACCCTGTACAAAAATTCTACTTGGACTCATACCCTTCTCTTTATCCTTTCTCACCTTTTCACCCTCCACAAATGCAGAGCATGGAGCAGACTAACAGAGGAGGACTGGCTCTAGTCGAATCCATCGATGGAACACCAACCAGGTGGTACAGGGGTAGCCTCAGAGCTGGCCATGCGCACGGGAGTCTACGGCATAGCCAAAGGCGGCCCACGGCACCCAGGCCATGCACGCGCGCGGTCAGCCATAGGGCGACGGTGGGGCATGGCAAAAGGTGGAGTGGCGCAACAACAGGGTGCGCCGGCGGCGTGGTGGTGGTGGAAGGAACATCAATGGCGGGTGCATGTGCAAGATAGCAGTGCGAGGCCATGGGGGCTTGGTTGCACCTGTGCGCGTGGTCGTCGAGCAGCAAGGAAAGAAGGGACGGCACTGCGACATGGATGCGCCGAGGAGTAGCAGACCCAACGCAGGGCTGGGGGCATGCACGCGGGAGGGCTAGCACCGGCGTGGACGGGCATGGCATGGACACAGTGCAAAGAGCTACGGTTGGGAGACGTGGCGACTACGGGCGCGGCCCAAGCGGGTTGCTCGGTAGGGCGGCTCCAGAATAAGGAGGAGGGAGGCCGAGGAGTAGACGCTGAAGCGGGCGATGGGCGGTGCGGGGAGATGCACGGCCATGACCTGGCTTGCCTAGCCACGGCATGGACCGAGGCGAAGGGGCACCTGAGAGGGGCGGTGTCTGGCTAGGGCGGGTCATGGAGCTTGCGTGCGCAGTGGCTAGTGATGGAAGCGCAGCCACGGCGGGCGCTGTGGCTCGGTCTAGCGTGGGACCATGGCAGTTCTCTAGGCTTGGGAGGTTGCAGGTGCATGGTAGGGGCAGCGGTGTTGTGGCCATCCTAGAAGGGGAGCGACGTGGGGCAACGCGGCCAACATGAGCTCACAGGAGGGAGAGCAAGCGAGGCGATGTGTCGGACCTGGTCGGGAAGATGGTTAGCCACGGCGGGGAAGGCGTAATAGTGGCGGAGCATGGGCGCCTCGGGGTGGTTGTGGGGTGTAGTGGTCAGCTGAGCAAGCTGGGATGGAGAACAGTGGTAGGTAGCGGCTTGGCTTCCTCAAGAAGCAGGGGTAGGAGGCAGCAGCAAAAGAGAGGGAAGGGAAGCAGTGTGAGGCTCGGCTGGCTTGGAGCACCACGGTGACAGCGGGCCACGGTGTACGTGACAAGGTGCTTGCGTGCGTGCTTTGCTCAGGCGGTAATGGCCCTAACCTACTTGTTTGGTAGAGTGAAAACGAGGAGCTAAGACAAGCAGAGGTAGATGGCGATGCCACGACAAGATCATAATTTCGAATGGGACAACGGAGGCAGTGGCTACTCAGCGTAGCATGGCCGGTGGTGGTGCACCAGCACACGTATAGGGACTTGAGAGGACGCAGTGTAGGCAGGGAGCAGAACCACATACTCATTTGCAGATGCCCAGCGTAGTGGACCAGTTCAGATGCATTTGGATGGGAGGCTTTGCATTGCAGAGAAATGCAGAGCTACGATGAGAACGAGACAATGATCAATAGCAATGCCAGGCGAGTACGCTAAATGCCACGCTAGAAAAGTAAATGAAGCATGCAGAGCTGTTGCGCTACCTCTCGTCTACAATGTGCTTTCATACCACTCACGTGAATTTATGAAGCGACCAGATGGGCAGTTGCGTCGCGGGTACATTACCAATTTATCCTAGGGACTAAAACGAGTCTATCCATAAACGTAAACATGACACTAGACCAAAGCTATATATATATCATTCTATTTATTAATGGATTTTATTTTATTTATAAAAGTTGCTTTTCCCACTTAATCTAATAGAACAAACCATTCGCTATTTATTTGCTAGAATTATTGTCAGACATTCCTAAATATCTCTATGCGCTGAATAATTTCACCCCGGGCGTTTATGTGAGTCCACTAAACTGAGTCACACCGGATTCGCTTATTGCCTCAAGTATGTTTTAAATCCAAAAGCCGAGAAAACTCGCTTTGGAAATTTTTCTTAGGCCTAAATCTCGGTGCTAAACAAGCTCATAACACCAGGGGTGTTACAAAGATTAAGAATAGAGCTTGTCTTCCTTTGTAACTAGATCCTACTTGTATACCTATATTCGGGGAGTGGCTATAAAGGACTCAACGGGAGTGTCAAATCTGCGATCTACCACATGACCCAAAATATAGGGTGTATCCGTAGGTAAACAACATATAAGCACCACGCTTACACAATGTCGACCACTCACCCATGGTACCTTAGAGTGAGCGCTATATGAACTTATGCATAAATATAAGGATAATCTAGCTATACTAAATATATAATCAAAGTAGACCTTGAACATGATAACTAGGAACATAAACAATATGAATAATGTTGTCATAACAGTTGTAGCAAACATATAAAAGTAATGAGAGATACAAAAGAGAGGGAGTACAAAGATTATACCAAACCACGCTCTTAACACAATCAGGAATCCAAACGAAGCCTGCTTGCCTCCCTCTAGACCTAGCCTAACTAGCTATGCCCTAGAATATGGTGGAGCTCTGAGGATGATTAGGGTTTCTATCTTCTCAAATGACTTATATACCTCTAGGGGGCAGGGGCTGGTATATATAGGCCGGAGCGTCAATCTTGAGCCCTCAGATCAAGCCGACTTGAATAAATGGCGTAGATGCAATCTAGGAGGCGGTGGAGAACTGACATAGCAATGGGGGCTGGCATGTGGCCCCA
Organism: Miscanthus floridulus; assembly: GCF_019320115.1. Classification (NCBI taxonomy): domain Eukaryota; kingdom Viridiplantae; phylum Streptophyta; class Magnoliopsida; order Poales; family Poaceae; genus Miscanthus; species Miscanthus floridulus. Next base: position 30,763,101 of record NC_089596.1, read on the forward strand.
CCTGATGGCACCTCGCCCTCCGCTTCGGTGTGGAGTCCTCTCGAGTCTTCTAGAACCTTTTGGGGTTGTTTTTGTTGTGGATAAGCGTGATTAAGTCTGACATCTAGGTCCACCTTGATGGTTTTCTGGATAAACCCTATAGAATATATAGATTCACCAAAACTCATGGAATTTGTTAGTTTAAACCCCTAGAACTTTGTTGGTGGTTATATTTATGCCCTTATACATGTTATATTGATGGTTTATAATGGTTGTTAACTACCACCAACAGTGGCAAAGTTATCTTAACTTAGGATCTCTATCCTTAGAAAAACCTCGCTACCCGAGCTATCCTTCTTCTTGTTATCTTGGGCGAACTAGATAAGAGTCTTTACACATTCGTTCCTTTGGGAAAAATATGATACACTGAATACTTCCGGGTGAAGTGCTATAATAGTATATCCGTGCGCTTGTGGATTCAATCACTTACACTAAGAAATACCCACAAGCATTTCTGGCAGCGTTGCCGGGGAATGGTTGTCATAATTGTCTCTGAACCTAGTTTGCCTGTGTATCCTTTTATTTTACCTTTCTTTTCTTTTAATTCTTTTTTCCAAATAGAGCAACCATCAATTCAACAACTTTCTGCTCCCAAGGGTGAGTTCTTAGAGCCACCACGATCCTCAAAGCTAATCACAGCTTCTAGCTATGAACTCTGCCCTAGCTTTATAGCCATGGTTCGGGAACAAACCTTCTCTGGTTTAGACTATGAAAACCCATATCATCACCTACGGGAATTTGAGCAGCTCTATGCATGACTAACTATTTTGGGCATGTCACATGAAACTCTTCGGTGGAAGTTGTTTCCCTTCTCTCTTGATGAGAGGGCAAAATAATGGTACCCCCATAACATAGGGAAGGTAAAAGGAGATTGGGAAGAATTGAGGAACAAATTCTATCTTGCGTTCTTCCCTATATCTCGAATCGCTTCCCTACGATAGGAGATTCTTAATTTCTAACAAAAAGAGAAGGAAACCATAGGTGCGACCTGGGATAGATTTTCAATCCTAACACATTCTGGCCCTGACTTGTCTATACCAAACCATGTGTTGTTACAACATTTTTGGCTAGGTCTTAGTAAGGAATCTGCCCTATAGCTTGATATCACTGTTGTAGGTTCGTTTACCAAAAAAACACAATAGAAGGAGAAGCTCTTTTAGACCACATTCTAGAGAACACTCGTCCCCTAGAACCCCTCTAAGTAGAGCCCAAATCAAGCCATGAGGAAGTCTCTTCAGCCGAGGCCAAACCCATAACTCCCATTCAGAGACCCTCACCCGAACCGGAAACTCTAGAGGAAGATTTCCAGCCTTCAGAATTTCCATTTTTTGAGGATGAATTTCATGAAGATTTTGGAAATACCTCAAAATATTCATACCAAAAGAGACCACCAGTTCCTGTCACTCCTTTAGACCCTCTAGACAAATAATTCCTCAGGGAATCCATTAGGGAGGTAATTTCTATCCTAAGCAGGGAATGGGTAGAAGAAGCGGAGCTTTCTTCTAAAGAAATTTAGATTAGCACCCCTTCTTTAACCATCCAATGCCAAATCTATAGAACCATGGTGGATGTGCTTTACAATCCTATTATCAAAGCAAACCTCATGTCCACATCTTGCGCACACAGCTACTTAGGTGCTGAACCCCTTGCTCCGACAAACAAATATCTTAGGGTTGCCCCATGATCCAGGCTAAAGGGACGTGGGTTCCTACACAACGTAACATTATATCATGATAATGTTGAAATGGCCCTTGATTTCCGTGTCTTTGACATCCAAGAGTTTGACATCATGATAGGGCATCCCCTAGAAAAACTCTTCATAAGAACACCTTCATCTAGGACTGGACGTAAAGTTGGGGAGAGACACTTTTTTAATTCCTATCACTCAAACTAAAAACTCGGTGGCAGATGCTCTTCCCCACCCTGAACTACCCAAGGAAGTCATGTCGATTTTACCCTTCGAATCCCTTGAATCGTCTTTAGAAAAAGATGCCAAACTCTTCATAGAAGAAGAGGATGATTTAGGCAAAACCATTAACCTTCCTTAGGAGGAAGCACCGACACAACCTCCAGTTGAACTTAAACCCTTACCTACTGGCTTACGTTATGCTTTCTTGAACAGCAACAAAGAAACTCCTATAATCATAAGCGACAAGCTTACTGATGAGGAGACATCCAAACTCATCGCTATCTTAGAAAAACATAGACCAATTTTTGGGTATTCACTTCAAGACCTAAAGGGGATAAGTCTAACACTTTGCACCCATCAAATTCCAATTGATCCTGCGAGCACACCATCACGAGAACCCAACGTAGGCTCAATAAAGCAGTGTAGGAAGTCATGAAGAAGGAAGTCCTAAAACTTCTTCATGCTGAGATTATTTATCCTATACCACATAGTGACTAGGTCAGCACTGTCCAAGTGGTGCCCAATAAAGGGGGCATGACAGTCGTTGAAAATAATAAAAATGAATTGATCCCACAATGAATCATCACAGGGTGGAGAATGTGTATAGATTATCGAAAACTCAACTTGGCTACAAAGAAAGACCACTTCCCATGGCCCTTCATTGATGAAATGTTAGAGCGATTGGTGAAGCATTCTTTCTTCTGTTTCCTTGATGGGTATTCGGGGTATCATCAGATTCCCATCCACCTTGACGATCAAAGCAAGACTACTTTCACCTACCCGTATGGAACATATGCGTACAGACAAATGTCTTTTGGGTTGTGAAATGCACCAGCATCGTTCCAATGGTGTATGATGTCTATTTTTGCAGACATGATTGAAGAGATCATGGAAGTTTTCATGGATGACTTTTTAGTCTATGGAAAAACTTTTGATCATTGTCTAGAAAATTTAGACAAAGTCTTGCAACATTGCCAAGAGACGGACTTGGTACTTAATTGGCAAAAGTGTTATTTCATGGTTTGAGAAGGCATCATCCTTGGGCACCTTGTGTTCAAGAGGGGGATCGAGCCAAGATCGAGGTTATCGAACAACTACCACCCTCTATGAACGTGAAAGGAATCTGTAGCTTCCTAGGTCATGCAGGATTCTATAGATGTTTTATCAAAGACTTCTCACAAATCTCTAGACCCCTCACGAACCTGTTAGCTATGGATGCGCCTTTTGAGTTCACCGATGAGTGCTTAAATGCCTTCCATACCCTCAAAAACACACTCATCTCAGCACCAATCACCCAACCTCCTGATCATTCGCTGCCCTATGAGATCATGTGTGATGCTAGTGACTATGTTGTTGGGGCGGTCCTTGGACAAACCAAAGATAAGAAGCATCATGTGATCGCTTACGCTAGCAAAATGCTAATAGGAGCTTAGCTTAATTATGCTACCACTAAAAAAGAGCTTCTAGCAGTTGTTTTTGCTATTGACAAGTTTAGGTCTTACTTAGTGGGAGCAAAAGTTATTATTTACACTGATCATGCTGCACTTAAATACTTGCTCACTAAGAAAGACGCTAAACCTAGATTAATAAGATGGGTACTTGTACACCAAGAATTTGACCATGAAATAAAAGATAAAAAGGGAATAGAAAATACTGTCGTAGATCATTTGTCACGTATGCAAGTCACTAACATGCAGGAGTTACCAATAAATGACTTCCTACGCGACGACATGCTGCTAAAGGTGACGGACTCCAACCCATGGTATGTGAACATTATGAATTTCATGGTCACAGGATACATACCACTAGGGGAGAATAAAAAGATGCTGCAAGCCGAAAGCAAACATCACCTTTGGGATGACCCATACCTATACAGGGTGTGTTCTGACGGGCTATTGAGGACATACGTACCAACGGCAGAAGGGATGCAAATCATAGAAAAATGCCATGTAGCACCGTACAGAGGCCATTATGGAGTATTCTGCACACAAGCCAAGATCTAGTAGTGCGGGTTCTTCTAGCCTACGATGTATGAAGACACCAAAGGATTCATCTAGAGGTGTTAGAAATGTCAGCTACTGTAACACCTCTGGTGTTTTAAACACTAAAATATGTCATGTCATCATATGCATTGCACATCATTCTTGTGTTAGTGAAAACTTTGATATGCATTCACTAAAACAAGTTTACTTTTATGATTATATGTGTTGACTTGTATGGATGAATCAAGTTCATAACCTTAGTATTAAATTTGAATTCCAAAACCCTAATTTCCAGCATTTAAATTTTACCCTAGAAAACCTAATTCAAAATCTAAGCACATTTTGGGGTTGAGCCTAAAAGGAAAAGTGTAGAGCTTGTCAATGTGTACAAAGTTGATTTTTAGAGTTTTCAAAGTTGTTATATAAAATTTAAAGTAATTTGAAAGGGGATAAATTCTTAAAGTGTCCCCTTTTGATTTCAAATTTGCATTTTCAAATCTAGACAAAATTTGGGTATGGTTATTAAAGCAAAGTTGTAGAACTTTGAATTTGGAACAACTTTTATTTTTTGGAGATTTTTGAGTTTCCTTACAAATTTGAGAGTAATTTGAGAAATGAAGCGAGTGGCAATTAGGTAATTTGCTTGAACAGTGCAAGCAGGCAGCTCTCGCAGCCGGCTAGCTTCCACTGGCTTCTACGTGCATCCACGAGTGCCACCTCCTGCTTCGACATGTCCGCGTTGTCGTAACATGTCGAGCGCACCTTCTTCCGCCACCCTTCGCTCGCCTAATAACTCTGGAGCGTCGTCCAGTTGCTCTCTCCCTTCCCTCTATTTTCCATCAGCACCGCCCAGCTCTGACAAGCTCACGCCAGAGCCGTAGAGCCCTCCCAGCCTCAGCCGAGCATGTCATCATGATCGCCATCATCTAGCACCTCCATATCACACACTTGTGTAGCTTCGTTCCCTCTGGTTTGCCCGACGCAACCTCGTCTTCTCCAACTTCGGTGAGGAGCCGCCGTGATCCATTCCACTGTGGACAGGGAGTTCGGGTGGGCTTCTTGCTTCATAATTTGCTATTTCTTGATCTTCATTCTCTCATGATGTTCATGAGCTTCATCGTTGATCATTTGATCCATTGCTTTCCTTAGAACGGAGCTTTGCCGTGAGTTCACGCCACCGCTATCATCTCCAACGCCGATGACCTAGCTCCGCCTCAACTTAGCCGTCGTTCTCGCACGCATCAGCTTTGGGGTGAGCCACTGATCATGTCTGTGTGCTCTATTTTACTTCTACCATGCCATAGCCATGGGACCACGGGTCACCGATGAGTTTTGCTCTGCTGTGCCACTGCGCGTGTCGTTGCCTGTGCTGTGAAGCGTTGTTGGACCAATTAAGTGCTCGGTTAAGTCCGTTAGGAGATGCTGAGTACACCAAAGACTTTTGTTTCACCAACAAGACCATAGTTCACCAACGCCATCTCGGCGGGACATTGTCGTGCCACCATCATTGCCGGCGAGGTCACTACAACCGCCTAGATGCTCAACCAGTACCCTCAGTCGAAGCGCAGCGCTGAAGGGGTCATGTTGGTGCAATCCTTACCGTCGGAAACCTCACCGTTGGCGAGTAGTCGCCGGTTAGAGAGCCTCACCACTGTGGTCAGCACGGGCTGACCGGTGGGGTCACCATGTCAGTGGTCGTTTGAAGTGAAAATGAAATTTTCTATTTTGCAGAAATGATTAAATAGTGCTATGATTTGTTTATTTTGTGTAGAAATAAATAGAGCTCCACAAATTTTGAACATTTTTGTGTGACCTCTCTGAGGTGTGAACTATTTAGGAAAAATATTAAATGTTACTTTTCAGTACATTTTGAATATGATAAAAATTGCTCAATTTAATTAATAAATGGGATTCTATGATTTTTCTAGGCTTAAATAATCATCCAAAAATTATGACAATTGTTTTTCCAATTAGTTATCATGTGATGAGTCTTTACAAAAATTTGGAGCTCATTTGGAAAAGGTTGATTTATTTCATAATTTTGAATTAATTAATTAATTAGTAAAAACAAATAGTAAACCTTAATGACTTAGGTTTGTTTGAATTTGGGATTGAATGATGACCTTGGGTCATTTGCATAAAATGATCTTTGGCACTTTAAGTAAGTGTTTGAGTTTATGATCATGTTGTGATTAAGAAATGTTCATCTCAGTAAACCCTAGAGAAGGTTTAGTTAGTTGTTAGCTTGTAACTATACCGCGAAGGAAAGTTGTATTCAAGTTATTAACTTTTGCATCCATCATCAAGCATCATGTTTTATATCTCGCATCATATTAAACATGGCATTATTACCACATGTAGTGAACAAAAGTGAGAACATGGTAGTCAATCAAGTTGTTCAGGAAGTCAACCCACCGGTTAAGGTCGGGTTTGATATCTGTGGAACATCTCTGGAACCTGACTTTTTCGACAATCAAGGCAAGCCCTAGATGCATTTAAACCTACCTTGTGTTTTACAAATTTATATCATTTTTTATTAAATGTTGCATTAAGTGATTAGGAGTTGAGTGGAAACCTAATTGGTGCATTGCCAACCTTGTTTTTCCATATCAACCTTGTTACCAGCTTCAATCCAAGAATGCCTAATTATGCTTAGCCATGCTTAGACCAACAGAAGTCGGGTGATTACCTGTCACCTGCGAGATATAAATGGATTTTTGGATATGATTGGGTATTTATGTTATCATGAGATATAATCATGTGGAGTAATAATTCTAGACCGAGCGGACTCGGTGTATGAGAGCCACAAAACATGGATGTCTTGTGAGCGTGTTCTTTCTGCCTATGTCGGTTAAGAACTGTCTGCTGTTGAATTGCATGAGGTGAGACTTTGTAGTACTGGCCACATACTCCAGTAAGCCTAGACTCGGCTATTCTATTACGAGAATGGCTACTCACGCACTAGGAGTGGAGAGATGGAGAGAGTAGCATGTACCCACATGGCAATGGACTGGATTGGTGGAGTACTATGCTCTCGGGTGGCGCGGACCCATTCTTGTTTTAGAGAATCTAAGGATAGGTTGGTATATGTAGGTCAGGGACCTGCATATGCCGTGTGGATGGGAATTCCTAGCTAGGTTATAATCAGTTCGAATCGTCGTTGCTCCTCGATTATGGAGACTCAACTCACTGTTCATCATCATAGTTAACAAATGGAACTTGAGTAGGATTTGAGAAAGAGTTTGATATGAAGTTCATGATCTCTATATGGATCATGTTAGCTTTATATATGATCAGTATGAAGATTTAAATGTTGAAAGAAAGAATCTTGTTAGAGAGCTTTTACGCAAAAGAACTTTGATTCTTGCTAAAGCTTTACCTTGAATCCCTGAGCCTTCATTCCTGAGTTTTCTCCATTTTTACGTCGGTGTAGTCTTGTTGAGTACTTTTGTACTTAGGGTTCTTTAACCCTTGTTGTAGGTGAGCCTCATGGGCAGGTCTGCCTTGGACCGTGCTGCATGACGGTTGTTCAAATCGAAGATGACGAGTAAATGTGTGGCCCTTGGGCAGGGCACTTTAATTGCATGTTTTGTTTCATGTTACTTAGGCTACTCCACTACTATGGTTTGTAATAATAATCGTACTTAGTTTGTGAAACAACTATTTTGTAACTAAGTTATTGTAAGACTTTTGCTATTTTACTCTGATGTATATTAATGAATAAACATTGTAATACTGCAATGACTCTGTGATGGATCCTGCTCAAAAGAAATCATGGATGATTCGGGTTTTCCGAGGACACCCGACATGCTTCTTAAGTTACCGGGAACATATACATAGTCGTTAGAAGCCATTGGACAATGACAGGTGCATGTGAGCCTCATAATTTAGGAGGTTCTGCCATAGATTGGTATGAGAGTGACCATTACAAAGTTTTTGTAGTATTGTTTTACAAAAACTTCAAAATGATTTGGGGCAAATAAATTTAATCTATTAATTTGGTCCAAATTGCTTCCGACTTATCTTAATTCATTCTCGCAATTCCTTATTTGATTAATAAGGCTTTATATGGTGGAGTAGTAATCTTATTATGCCCTATATAATAAGAACTATTGTTTATGTACCTTATGAGCTTTGATGCTTAAGTTTCATAAGGATGATTCATGCATCATGATTAATCCACTTGTTAATTACTTTCCCTCTAGTTTGGGTTGAGTAGTATAAGTCCCATTCTTACTACTCTTTAGACTTTTCTCAGATTGTCTTACTGTTATTAAATCTTGCTTTCTATAGTATGGCTCGTACCAAGGTAACGCCTCGTAAGTCCGTTGGACCCAAAGGAGTTCCTCGTCACCAGCTTGCCCCTAGGAGTGATGGTGCTAGCAGTAGCAGCTTGAGGCCTAATCCCTAGGCTGAGGTACAGAGGCTTTCAGTAGAGTTAGCATAGGCAACTAGAGATAGGGCCTTGGATGCCATCTAGGTGGGCAAGTTGCAGGATCAATTGAGGTGTCTCACCACCGCTCATAAGAACTATGAGCGTATGTTAGTTCGTATGGTGGAAGGAAAAAATGAAGCTTGGCATAGAGAAGATATAGCTAGAGCTCGAGTTCATGAGTTAGAGTTTTATGTAGAAGACTTAGAAGAATATTATACCAATCTGCATGAAGAAGTCCATAGGCTGAACAATCTCCTGAATCCAAATCATGAGCCTCAAGCAGATGCAATGGACCCAGGTGTCATCATAGCATATGATGATGAGGAACCTGAAGAGGAAAAAGAAGAGGATCCAGAAGAAGTAGTGGTGGTCAACGAAAGTGATAATGAAGGCAAAAATGTTTCTAGAATGGATACCGATCCTAAGGTTTGATTTGATCAAGGAGAAGAGTAGAGTGTAATATAGTGAGTTCTAGTCAAGCTGGGTAGTCTTGCTTAAGTGCAGACTTGTGTATAAATAAGTAAACCCAATATAATGTGTTTGTAGTAAGCTCTTTTAATATTTCAATAAATGCTTGTGAGTAAAGTTTGGTTTGTCATGAATAGATGCCTTATACTCGGGCTTCGGATATTCCTAGTTCTTCGCAAGACGAGGGTGGTGTTCCTGATCCACCACTAGTTCCACCAACTTTGGCTGATGCTATCACGGCATTGGTCCATGTGACCGTAGATAATGCTCGGTTGCTTTGGGAGTTAGCTCAAAGCAATCAGAATATGATGCAAGGGAATCATGGTCGTAATCATCAAAGGCAAGAAGCTACATATGTTGACTTCACGGATACACGACCACCAATATTTTCTAAGGCTGATGAACCACTTGAAGCTGATGATTGGCTTCATACCATAGAGCGGAAGTTCGACCTCATTCCATGCACTGAGTTCCAGAAGCCTATTTTTGCTGCCCAATAGCTTAGAGGTGTAGCAGGTGCTTGGTGGGCGAATCTTGTAGCCATGCAACAAGCCAGTACTCGGTTATATTGGGCCAAGTTCCACGCTACTTTCCATGCCCATTATATTCTAGATGGAGTTATGGCTATGAAGCTGGATGAGTTTCTTGCTTTGAAGCAAGGTGATCAAATAGTCATGTAGTATGTGGGCAAGTTCAATCACCTTTCACAGTATGCACATGAGCATGTTAACACAGATGCCAAGAAGAAGAAGTGGGTCATGCATGGTCTTAATACCAAACTTCAGACCATGATGACTACCTGCACAAATGTCACGTATCATGAGGCAGTTAATATTGCTATTGCTTTAGAGGAGAAATATCGGTAGCATAAGGAAATTAAGAAGAAAAAGAGCGTGACATCTGGATCTTTCGGTGGCAATCAAAAGAGACAGAAGATAATTTATCATCTAGTGAATCACTACCATCCTCCCTATCGCCTACTGCAGTTCCAAGCCAGGCAGCGACCAAATGTCCATCCTGCCATAACTTACCCAAACTCACAATAGACAAATGTTCCTGGTGTTCATGCTCCAACACCCCAAGGCCACAATTACCCATGTTTCAATTGTGGGAAGTCAGGTCATTTCTCTAGGGAATGTCCGTATCCTAAGCAGTACAATCCAAATTTTTAGAAAGCTCCTAGAAATCAACAACAGGGTTAAGCTCAATACAAGAACAACAACCAAAATGCTCAGAAGGGCAGAAATGAAAAGAAGACGGGGCAGGTTTTCTATACTCAAGCTGGGGAGATTCCAGAAGGGGAACCAGTGATGCTAGGTATGTTTCCTATCGCCGATCATCCTGTAGTTATGTTTTTTGATTCTGGTGCATCTCATACATTCATCAATAGAACCTTTGTCATAAAGCATGAAATTCCAATTGGGGAAATGAAAGAGAATTTTTATATACAGTCGCCCAGGGGACGTCTGTGTACTAAGGAAATGGTGTACGTGGTACCCATAAACCTGGGTGGGCACATTTTTCCCACTACCATGATTATTTTAAAAGATCAGGATATAGATGTGATCCTGGGTATGAACTGGATGTATCAGCATAAGGCTGTTGTAGATACTTTGAATAGGACAATAAGGTTGAGTTTGACAGACAGTAATTCCCAGCTTCTTATCCAACTTCCAATCTTAATGTGCAACTTCTGTCAAAGAGATTAGAGATATCCCTGTAGTTTGTGAATTTCCAGATGTTTTTCCTAAAGATTTACCCAGTCTACCACCTGATAGAGATGTTCAGTTTGGAATAGATCTAAAGCCTGGAACAGCTCCAATCTCTAGGAGAGCTTATAGGATGCCTCCCAAGGATTAGCTAAGTTGAAGACTCAATTGCAAGAGTTGATTGATAAAGGTTTTATCCAACCTAGTTCATCACCTTGGGGATGTCCTGCAATTTTTGTGAAAAAGAAAGATGAGACCCTGAGATTGTGTGTTGACTATCGACCATTGAATGAAGTGATAATTAAAAATAAATATCCATTACCTCGGATAGATTTACTTTTTGATCAACTGGCTGGAGCCAAGGTTTTCTCTAAGATTGATTTGAGGTCAGGTTATCATCAAATCAAAATTAAGCCTAAAGATATTCCCAAAACATCATTTACCACCTGAAAGGTCCTAATGGCTAGAGAGGGGTGAATAGCCTAATAAAATTTCTACAATAACACTTAACAAAATGGTGAGACAATTATGAGGCGAAGCAAGTGTTGCGCTAGCCTACTCAAAATGCAAGCCACCTACCACAATTCTAGTTTAGATAGTGCCAATTCACACAAGAGCAATGACACTACCCTATGTTAGTGTGCTCTCAAAGGCTAACTAAAGAGCCAGACCAACCAAGCATGCAAGCTATCACAACTAGCTACACTAAGGAGCTTATCAACTAGTTTGCGATAAAGTAAAGAGAGTGATCAAGAGGGTTATACCACCGTGTAGATGAAGAACCAATTAATCACAAAGATGAATAACAATGAAGACCAATCACCTCGGAATCAATGATGAACACAATGATTTTTACCGAGGTTCACTTGCTTGCCGGCAAGCTAGTCCTCGTTGTGGTGATTCACTCACTTGGAGGTTCACGCGCTAATTGGCATCACACGCCAAACCCTCAATAGGGTGCCGCACAACCAACACAAGATGAGGATCACACAAGCCATGAGCAATCCACTAGAGTACCTTTTGGCGCTCCACCGGGGAAAGGTCAAGAACCCCTCACAATCACCACGATCAGAGCCAGAGATAATCACCACCCTCCGCTCAATGATCCTCGCTGCTCTAAGCCATCTAGGTGACGGCAACCACCAAGAGTAACAAGTGAAATCCATAGTGAAACATGAACACCAAGTGCCTCTGGATGCAATCACTCAAGCAATGCACTTGGATCACTCCCAATCTCACTACGATGATGAATCAATGATGGAGATGGGTGGGAGGACTTTGGCTAGGCTCACAAGGTTGCTATGTCAATGAAAATGGCCAAAGATATGAGCCATAGCCGGCCATGGGGCTTAAATAGAAGCCCCCACGAAATAGAGTTGTTGTACCCCTTCACTGGGCACACTGCGCTCTGACCGGACGCTCCGGTCCAACTGACCGGACCCTAGACTCAGCATCCGGTCCACTGATGGATGCCACGTGTCACTAGCTTCAAACACTGTTCGTCAGATTTCAATGGCTACGAAGCTAACCGGATGCTCTGGCAAAACTGATCGGACGCTAAAGCCCCAACGTCCGGTCGAGTACAGTAAGGGTCCAAAATTAGTTTTCCTCGACCGGACACGTCCGGTCCACCTCGACCAGACATAGCTCAGTGTCTGGTGGTAAACCCTAGCTACTGTACCGCTCCTTGCACACATGCATATACTAAACATGACATCCGACCTTGATGCGGTCACATAGAGTAGGCTTCCAATCATGGACCGATACAACTTTTGATCCACCATGTTTCTACTTGCATCACTATCCAAGTTGCCATTGGTTCCCATTGGTGTGCTAATGACTTTGCTATCAATCATGCCAAACTTCTTTATCATGTCCTTGATGTACTTGCCTTGACTCACAAAAGTACATTCTTCAATTGCTTGATTTGAAGACCAAGGAAGTAACTCAATTCTCCAATCATGGACATCTCAAACTCATTAGCCATCATCTTTCCAAACTCATCATAAAATTCTTGATTGGTTGATCCAAATATGATGTCATCTACATAGATTTGCAATACAAATAGATCTTTTTCAATCTTCTTGATGAAAAGAGTGGTGTCAACCTTACCCATTGTGAACTCTTTAGAGAGGAGGAAGTCCCTCAATCTCTCATACCATGCTCTAGATGCTTGCTTCAAGCCATACAATGCCTTCTTCAACTTGTACACATGGTTGGACTTCTTATCATCTTCAAAACTAGGAGGTTGCTCAACATATACTTCTTCATTGATATAACCATTGAGAAATGCACTCTTAACATCCATTTGATAGAGCTTGATGTTGTGGGCACAAGCATAGGCTAGCAAGATTCTAATTGCATCCAATCTAGCAACTAGGGCATATGTTTCTCCAAAGTTAAGACCTTCAACTTGTGTATAGCCTTGTGCTACCAATCTTGCTTTGTTCCTTACTACTATCCCATCTTGATCTTGCTTGTTTCTAAAGACCCATTTGGTTCCAATCACATTATGTCCCTTTGGTCTCTACTAATTCCCATACTTGATTTCTTGTGAAGTTGTTCAATTCTTCATGCATAGCATTCACCCAATCAACATCCTTCAAAGCTTCATCTATCTTCTTTGGTTCAATGGATGACACAAAAGAGAAGTGTTCACAAAATGATGCTAATCTTGATCTTGTTTGTACACCTCTTGAAATATCACTAATGATTGTATCCAAAGGATGATCTCTTGCAATACTTGTTGGTTGGAGCAATGGAACTTGATTGCTTGCACTTGCTAGATCATTGGGTTGAGATGATGTACTAGCCACTTGATCTTGATCAATGTCATAAGAGTCACTTGCACTAGCTTGATTTGTATCATCTTGCACATTTGAGTTGGAGAGCACTTGCACTTGATCATCTTCATCATCAATCACTTGCCTATGCCTCAATTTACCAATATCCATGTTCTTCATGGCATTTGAAAGTTAAATGCATCTAACATCTTCCAAGTTCTCATTCTCTTCTTGTGAACCCTTGGTTTCATCAAATTCAACATCATGAACTTCCTCAAGAGTACCACTATCCAAATTCCAAACTCTATATGCTTTGCTTGTAGTGGAATAACCAAGTAGGAATCCTTCATCACATTTTTTATCAAACTTGCCCAATCTTGTGCCTTTCTTCAAGATATAGCATTTGCAACCAAAGACCCGAAAATATGCAATGTTGGGCTTTCTACCATTCAAGAGCTCATATGGTGTCTTCTCTTTCAATCGGTGACAATAGAGGCGGTTGCTACAATAGCAAGCCGTGTTGATAGCTTCGACCTAAAAAGATTGACTTACATTGTACTTACTAAGCATAGACCTTGCCATATCAATAAGTGTTCTATTCTTCCTCTCAACAAGGCCATTTGATTAGGGTGTGTACTTGGCCAAGAATTGATGTCTAATTCTAAATTCATCACATAACTCATCAATTCTAGTGTTCTTGAACTCACTACCATTGTCACTTCCAACTCTCTTGATGGTTGTTTCAAACTCATTGTGAATTCCTTTGACAAATGATTTGAATGTTGCAAATACATCACTTTTGTCCACTAGAAAGAATACCCATGTGTATCTAGTGTAGTCATCCACTATCACAAATCCATATTTATTTCCACCGATACTAGTGTATTGTGTTGGCCCAAACAAATCCATGTGCAATAACTCAAATGCTTTACTAGTGCTCATCATGCTTTTCTTAGGATGGGTGTTTCCAACTTGTTTGCCGGCTTGACAAGAGCTATAAAGTTTATCCTTTTTAAACACAACATCTTTCAAGCCTTTAACTAAGTCATGCTTAATCAATCTATTCAATTGTTTTATTCCAACATGACCAAGCCTCCTATGCCATAACCAACCCATGCTAGACTTAGTGAACAAGCATGTAGATAATTTAGCTTCACTAGCATTGAAATCAATCAAGTATAGATTCTCATATCTAAAGCCTTTGAAAATCAAGTTAGAGCCATCTATACTTATGATCTCTACATCATCTACCCCAAATATGCATTTGAATCCAAGATCACACAATTGAGCCACGTATAGCAAATTGAAGTTCAAGCTCTCTACTAGCAACACATTGGATATGCTCAAGTCATTGGATATTGCAATCTTACCAAGCCCTTTGACCTTGCCTTTGCCATTGTCACCAAATGTGATACTATCATTGCCATCATTGCCATTGGTGTTGATTGAGTTGAACATTCTTGTATCACCAGTCATGTGTTGAGTGCACCCACTATCAAGAACCCAATGCCTTCCTCTGGCTTTGTAATTGACCTACAAAAGAAGATCAATTCTTTTTAGGTAGCCAAACTTGCTTGGGTCCTTGAAGGTTAGTAACCAAGCTCTTTGGCACCCAAATGGCTTTCTTCTTTGAGCCCATCTATGGTTTACCAATGAACTTAGCCTTCACACCATTTGTACCCTTAACAAGCATATAGGAAGAATTAAGCTTAATGGAGGATACATTAGCATTTTTGCTTTTGTTGGTGCATTCATGCTCTCTATGGCCAACTTGCTTGCAACTAGTGCAAAACCAACCATTATTCTTCACAAAACTTGTCTTGTGAGGAGCAAAGGCCGCCTTGCCTTTCTTGGGGGTATAGCACAATCCCTCTTTGTAGAGAGAAGCTCTTTGGCTACCCAAGCACATAAGCAAGCGGTCCTCACCACCATAAGCCTTAGCTAAGGTGTGAGTGAGCTTAGTGACCTCCTTCTTGAGGTTCTCATTCTCAACCACTAGTGAGGCATCACAAGTGAGACCATCACTACAAGATGAGGTAGAAGTGGAAGTGCTACAAGAAGGGTTAGTAGTAGCAATGATGATAGGCATAGATAGTGATGTATCAATTAAATCATAAGTTACACCTACATCACAAGTTTCAACATGCTTCTTTTTATCTTGTTCATTAAGCAAAGTGGAATGAGCTTTTTCAAGCTTTTTGTGAGCCCTGCCAAGCTTCTTATGGGCTTCCTCTAGCTTCTCATGAGTTGCTTTGAGCTCATCAAGGGCTTGCTTAAGGGCTTTTACCTCCTTATTCAAGCTCTTGCATTCCCTTCTCTTAATGTCAAAGTGTTCTTTAGCATCTTCTAGCATGTCAAATAATTCATCCTTAGTAGGTTCATCGTCATCACTATCACTATCATTTTCCTTTTCATGTTCATTATCATCAATATATTCTTCATCACTTTCATCATCACAAGATTGTACCTTAGTGGCCTTAGCCATGAAGCATGATGAAGATTCAAAGAGAGAAGGCTTCTCATTGATGGCAATGCTTGCAAGAACCTTCTTCTTGGTGGTCTTATGATCATCACTATCATCATCATCATCACTTGAGGAAGCATCACTATCCCAAGTGACTACATATGAACCACCCTTCTTCTTCTTGAAGGCCATCTTGTCCTTCTTCTCTTTCTTTTCCTTCTTGTCCTTCTTCTTGTTCTTCTTGTTGTCATCATCATTGTCGCTATTGTATGGGCATTGAGCAATAAGATGATCTTTGCTTCCACACTTGAAGCACCTTCTTGACTCTTCTTTGTTCTTGGATGAAGACTTCTTTCTTCTAGCACGGTAGCCCTTCTTCACCATGAACTTGCCAAATCTCTTAACAAATAGAGCCATCTTTCTCATCATCATCATCATCCCAAGATTCATCTTCTTCACTTGATGTTTCTTGCTTAGCTTTGCCCTTGGATGATGTGGCTTTGAATGCCACACTCTTCTTCTTCTCATCCTTCTTCTCATCTTTCTTCTCCTTCTTTTCTTCCTTCTCATCATCATCTCTATATGTATCATCGGTCATGATGTCTCCCAACACTTGGTTCGGTGTCATGGTGTCCAAACCACTCCTTACTAGAATAGTGACCAATGTACCAAATCTTGAAGGCAAGCATCTCAAGAACTTGTGGGAGAAGTCCTTGTCCTTCACCTCTTCTCCAAGTGCTTTAAGATCATTGATAAGCACTTGAAGCCTATGGAACATCTCCAGCACACTTTCATCCTCCTTCATCCTAAAGCTTGCAAACTTTTCTGTGAGGATGTATGCCTTTGCACCCTTCATGGCTTGAGTGCCCTTAAATGATTCTTCCAACTTCTTCCAAGCCTCATGAGCCATTTCAATATTCTTGATTTGCTCAAATGTTCTCTCATCAATTGCATCATGAATAGCACTTAGAGCAATGTCATTATTTTGGAGAAGTACTTCTTCAGCCGCGGTGGGATTCTCTGGATCACCAATCTCAATTTTGGTTTTTACCACCTTCCACACCTTTCTATTGATTGACTTGATGTGTGTTGTCATCTTTGACTTCCAATAAGGATAATTTGTGCCATCAAATTGGGGTGGCTTCTTAGTGTTGTTGATTTGAGCCATTTTAACACCGAAGATTGTTAAGCCTCAAATAATGGTGACCTCAGCTTTGATACCACTTGAAAGGTCCTAATCACAAAGATGAATAACAATGAAGACCAATCACCTCAAAATCAATGACGAACACAATGATTTTTACTGAGGTTTACTTGCTTGCCGACAAGCTAGTCCTCGTTGTGGCGATTCACTCACTTGGAGGTTCACGCGCTAATTGGCATCACATGCCAAACCCTCAATAGGGTGATGCACAACCAACACAAGATGAGGATCACACAAGCCACGAGCAATCCACTAGAGTACCTTTTGGCGCTCCACCAGGGAAAGGTCAAGAACCCCTCACAATCACCACGATCGGAGTCGGAGACAATCACCACCCTCCGCTCAACGATCCTCGCTGCTCTAAGCCATCTAGGTGGTGGCAACCACCAAGAGTAACAAGCGAAATCCACAGCGAAACACAAACACCAAGTGCCTCTAGATGCAATCACTCAAGCAATACACTTGAATCACTCCCAATCTCACTATGATGATGAATCAATGATGGAGATGAGTGGGAGGACTTTGGCTAGGCTCACAAGGTTGCTATGTCAATGAAAATGGCCAAAGATATGAGCCATAGCCAGCCATGGGGCTTAAATAGAAGCCCCCACAAAATAGAGCCATTGTACCCCTTCACTGGGCACACTGCGCTCTGACTGGACGCTCCGGTCCAACTGACCGGACCCTAGACTCAGCGTCTGGTCCACTGATGGATGCCACGCATCACTAGCTTCAAACGCTGTCTGTCAGATTTCAATGGCTACGAAGCTGACCGGATGCTCCAGCAAAACTAACCGGACGCTGAAGCCCCAACGTCCGATCAAGTACAGTAAGGGTCCAAAACCAGTTTTCCTCGATCGAATGCGTCCGATCCACCTCGACCGGACATAGCCCAATGTCTGGTGGTAAACCCTAGCTACTGTACCACCAAGTCAGCGTGACCGGACATAGGCAGTCAGCGTCCAGTGCATTTGGATCCAGCATCCTGTCACTTGACCGAAACGCATGTCCTCTGCTGCCACTGACCGGATGCTCCAGTCCAATCGAGTCCAGCGTCCAGTCACTCACAGTGACCTCCATCTTTTCTATCTAGGACACCAGTGGTACCGTCGGACTGTCCGCACTCTACGGGCGGACACTCCGCCAGTGGAGTTTCTTACCCTTGCACCCAAACTTCACCACCATTGATCAAATGTGCCAACCACCAAGTATATCACCTTGTGCACATGTGTTAGCGTATTTTCACAAATATTTTCAAGGGTGTAAGCACTCCACTAGATCCTAAATGCATATGCAATGAGTTAGAGCATCTAGTGGCACTTTGATAACCGCATTCCGATACGAGTTTCACCCCTCTTAATAGTACAGCTATCAAACCTAAATGTGATCACACTCTCTAAGTGTCTTGATCACCAAAACAAAATAGCTCCTACAAAATATACCTTTGCCTTGAGCTTTTTGTTTTTCTCCTTCTTCTTTCCAAGTCAAAGCACTTGATCATCACCATGCCATCATCATCATCATGCTATGATCTTCATTTGCTTCACCACTTGGAGTGTGCTACCTATCTCATGATCACTTGATAAACTAGGTTAGCACTTAGGGTTTCATCCATTCACCAAAACAAAACTAGAGCTTTCACCACCAGATATGGATTATATGAATACCTGGTAATGTCTTTTGGTTTGACGAATGCCCCAGCTCACTTCATGTATCTGATGAATTTAGTGTTTGTGCCTGAGCTGGACAAGTTTGTAGTGGTCTTCATTGATGACATCTTAATATATTCCAAGAATAAGAAAGAACATGCTGACCATCTTAGAGTTGTCCTAACACGCCTAAGAGAACATCAGTTATATGCCAAGTTTAGTAAGTGTGACTTCTGATTAAAGGAAGTACAGTTTTTAGGGCATGTCTTGTCAGCTGAAGGAGTTACAGTAGATCCAAGCAAAGTTAAGGATATACTATATTAGAAACCACCAACCACTGTTCATCACGTTCAAAGTTTTCTAGGAATGGTGGGTTATTACCGTCGTTTTATTCTAGATTTCTCTAGAATATCCAAGTCCATCACTAGATTGTTGAAAAACCAAGCCAAGTTTGTCTGGTCACCTGACTGTGAAGAAGCTTTCTAGACTTTGAAGAGATTATTAACCACTGCACCAGTGTTAGCACAGCCAAATATTGAGAAGTCGTTCGATGTTTATTGTGATGCTTCTGGTATTAGTATTGGATGTGTATTGATGCAAGAAGGTCGAGTCATCGCCTATACTTCCAGACAACTTAAGCGATATGAAGAACATTATCCAACTCATGATCTAGAGTTAGCAGCAGTTGTTCATGCTTTGAAGATTTGGCAGCATTATCTGCTTGGTAATACTTGTCATATTTATACAGATCACAAGAGTTTAAAATATATCTTTACTCAATCAGAATTGAACATGCGGCAAAGAAGATGGTTGGAATTGATTAAAGATTATGACTTGGAGGTGCATTACCACCCTAGTAAGGCAAATGTGGTTGTAGATGTACTCAGTCATAAGATTCATTGCAATTGCATGACCGTGAAGACAATGGATCTAACTTTATGTCATGAGATGGAAAAGTTGAATATAGAGATAATTCAACAAGGTAGTTTGACCAATCTAACTGTTGAATCAACTATTTGAGACCAAATTATTGCCGCTCAAAAAGAAAACAAGGGTATAGCCCATATCAAAGAAAGAGTCAGGAATGGAAAAGCGGCATGTTTCAGAATAGATGATGTAGGTGTGCTATGATTCAAGAATCATCTTGTGGTACCAAAGGTTCCTGAGTTGCGACAGTCAATTCTTGAAGAGGCACATACCACCAGGTTCTCTATTCATCCAGGAAGTAATAAAATATACCATGACTTGAAACAGAGATTCTGGTGGACCAAAATGAAAATAGAGATTGCTCGATATATAGCCAAGTGTGATACTTGTCCAAAAGTAAAAGCTATACATTGGAAGTCCGCTGGGGAGTTATAGCCATTGCCTATTCTAGCTTGGAAGTGGGAGGATATTAGTATGGACTTTATCGTCGATCTACCCAAGACATCAAAAGGTTTTGACTCAATATGGGTTATTGTAGATCGACTAACTAAGTCAGCACATTTTCTTCTAGTTAAGAGTATATATCCTACTATCCAATATGCCAAGTTGTATTTAACATGAATCGTGAGCTTACATGGTGTACCAAAGACCATAATGTCGGATAGAGGTACACAGTTTGTCTCCAACTTTTGGAAACAATTGCATGCTTCGTTGGGTACCAAACTTCTACATAGTACCGCTTATCATCCATAGATGGATGGTTAGACTGAAAGGGTAAATCAAGTACTTGAAGATATGTTAAGGTATTGTGTCCTTAATTATTCCAATAAATGGGATGAATGTTTGCCTTTGGCTGAGTTCTCATACAACAATAGTTATCAAGAGAGCATTAAGATGGCTCTGTTTGAAGCACTCTATGGTCGTAGGTACAGAACCTCGCTGAATTGGTCCGAACCCAGGGAAAGATGGTTCTTTGGAGTTGACCTTGTGAAAGAAACAGAAGAGAAGGTTAGGCAGATACAAAATAATTTGAAGATAGCTCAGTCCTGACAAAAGAGTTATGTAGATAAACGACGTCGACCATTGGTGTTTTACAAGGGAGATTATGTATATCTGAAGGTATCACCAATGAAAGGAGTCAATCGTTTCGGGGTTAAAGGCAAGTTGGCACCTCGGTATATTGGACCATTTCAAATTTTGGAAAGGTGTGGAAAAGTGGCATACCACTTGAAGTTACCGGAACATCTCTCAACTGTACACGATGTGTTCGATGTTTCCCAATTGAAGAAATGTCTTTGAGTGCCTAATCAAAATGTTGATATTGAAGGAGTAGAACTTGAACCTGATTTGACCTATTCCGAATATCCTATCCGAGTTCTGGATCAGAAAGACCGTGTCACTCGAAGGAGGACAATCAAGTTCTACAAGATACAATGGAATCAACATTCTGAAGAAGAAGCTACTTGGGAATCCAAAGATTACTTGCTAGAACAGTTTCTAGAGTTCCTTGCTTCTATATAAAATGCTATTAGTTGTACTCTGTCTTTACGAACCATGTTTTATGAAAGGACCTTAGCTGTTTTATGGTCAAGTTTAGAATGTTTTTGCTTGGCACATTTCCTTTTCCATTACTTTATCCTAGGATTTTAAATCTCGGGACAAGATTTCTTTTAGGGGGAAAGGTTGTAACACCTCTGGTGTTTTAAACACTAAAATATGCCATGTCATCATATGCATTGCACATCATTCTTGTGTTAGTGAAAACTTTGATATGCATTCAATAAAACAAGTTTACTTTTATGATTATATGTGGTGACTTGTATGGATGAATCAAGTTCATAACCTTAGTATTAAATTTGAATTCCAAAACCCTAATTTCTAGCATTTAAATTTTACCCTAGAAAACCTAATTCAAAATCTAAGCACATTTTGGGGTTGAGCCTAAAAGGAAAAGTGTAGAGCTTGTCAATGTGTACAAAGTTGGTTTTTAGAGTTTTTAAAGTTGTTATATAAAATTTGAAGTAATTTGAAAGGGGATGAATTCTTAAAGTGTCCCCTTTTGATTTCAAACTTCCATTTTCAAATCCAGACAAAATTTGGGTATTATTATTAAAGAAAAGTTGTAGAACTTTGAATTTGGAACAACTTCTATTTTTGGAGATTTTTGAGTTTCCATACAAATTTGAGAGTAATTTGAGAAATGAAGCGAGTGGCAATTAGGTAATTTGCTTGAACAGTGCAAGCAGGCAGCTCTCACCGCCGGCCAGCTTCCACCGGCTTCTATGCGCGTCTGTGAGTGCCACCTCCTACTTCGACATGTCCGCATTGCCATAACATGTCGAGCGCACCTTCTTTCGTCGCCCTCCGCTTGCCTGATAACTCTAGAGCGCCATCCAGTCGCTCTCTCCCTTCCCTCTATTTTCTGTCAGCACCGCCCAGCTCTGACGAGCTCATGCCGGAGCCGTAGAGCCCTCCTAGCCTCAGCCGAGCATGTCATCATGATCACCATCATCTAGCGCCTCCATATCACCCACTTGCATAGCTTCATTCCCTCTGGTTTGCCCGGTGCAACCTTGTCTTCTCCAACTTTAGCGAGGAACCACCGTGATCCATTCCACCGTGGACAGGGAGTTTGGGTGGGCTTCTTGCTTCATACTTTGCTATTTCTTGATCTTCATTCTCTTGTGATGTTCATGAGCTTCATCGTTGATCATTTGGTCCATTGCTTTCCTCAGAACGGAGCTTTGCCTTGAGTTCATGTCGCCACTGTCGTCTCCAACACCGACGACCTAGCTCCACCACGACTTAGCCGTCGTTCTCATGCACATGAGCTTCACGGTGAGCCATTGATCATGTCTGTGTGCTCTATTTTACTTCTACCATGCCGATGCCATGGGACCGCGGGTCGCCGACGAGTTTTGCTCCGCCGTGCCGTTGCGCGCGTCGCTGCCTGTGTTGTGAAGCGTTGGACCAATTAAGTGCTCGGTTAAGTCCGTTATGAGATGCTGAGTACGTCAGAGACTTTTGTTTCACCAACAAGACCATAGTTCACCGTCGCCGTCTCAGCGGGACACTGTCGTGCCACCATCGTCGTCGATGAGGTCACTAGATGCTCAACCAGTACCCTCAGTCGAAGCGCAGCGCTGAGGGGGTCATGTTGGTGCAATCCTTACCATCGAAAACCTCACCATTGGCGAGTAGTCGCTGATCAGAGAGCCTCGCCGCCGTGGTCAGCGCGGGCTGACCGGTGGGTCACCTTGTCAGTGGTCGTTTGAAGTGAAAATGAATTTTTCTATTTTGCAGAAATGATTAAATAGTGCTATGATTTCTTTATTTTGTGTATAAATAAATATAGCTCCAAAAATTATGAAAATTTTTGTGTGACCTCTCTGAGATGTGAACTATTTAGGAAAAAATATTAAATGTTACTTTTCAATACATTTTGAATGTGATAAAATTGCTCAAATTAATTAATAAATGGGATTCCATGTTTTTTCTAGGCTTAAATAATCATCCCAAAATTATGAAAATTATTTTTCCAATTATTTATCATGTGATGAGTCTTCACAAAAATTTGGAGCTCATTTGGAAAAGGTTGATTTATTTCATAATTTTGAATTAATTAATTAATTAGTAAAAATAAATAGTAAACCTTAATGACTTAGGTTTTGTTTGAATTTGGGATTGAGTGATGACCTTGGGTCATTAGCATAAAATGATCTTTGGCATTTTAAGTAAGTGTTTGAGTTTATGATCAAGTTGTGATTAAGAAATGTTAATCTAAGTAAACCCTAGAGAAGGTTTAGTTAGTTGTTAGCTTGTAACTATACCGTGAAGGAAAGTTGTATTCAAGTTATTAATTTTTGCATCCATCGTCAAGCATCATGTTTTATATCTCGTATCATATTAAACATGGCAATATTACCACATGTAGTGAACGAAAGTGAGAACGTGGTAGTCAATCAAGTTGAGGAAGTCAACCCACCGGTTGAGGTCGGGTTTGATATCTGTGGAACATCTCCGAAACCTAACTTTTTTGACAATCAAGGTAAGCCCCAGATGCATTTAAACCTACCTTGTGTCTTACAAATTTATATCATTTTTTTATTAAATGTTGCATTAAGTGATTAGGAGTTGAGTGGAAACCTAATTGGTGCATTACCAACCTTGTTTTTCCATATTAACCTTGTTACTAGCTTCAATCCAAGAATGCCTAATTATGTTTAGCCATGCTTAGACCGATAGAAGTTGGGTGATTACCTATCATCTACGAGATATAAATGGATTTTTGGATACGATTGGGTATTTATGTTATCATGAGATATAATCATGTGGAGTAATAATTCTAGACCGGGCGGACTCGGTGTATGAGAGCCACAAAACAAGGATGTCTTGTGAGTGGGTTCTTTCCACCTGTGTCAGTTAAGAACCATCCATTGTTGAATTGCATGAGGTGAGACTTTGTAGTACTGGCCGCATACTCTAGTAAGCCTAGACTCAGCTATTCTATTACGAGAATGGCTACTTGCACACTAGGACTAGAGAGATGGCGAGAGTAGCGTGTACCCATGTGGCAATGGACTAGATTGGTGGAGTACTGTGCTCTCGGGTGGCGTAGACCCATTCTTGTTTTAGAGAATCTGAGGATAGGTTGGTATATGTAGGTCAGGGACCTACATATGCCATGTGGTTGGGAATCCGCAGCTAGGTTATAATCGGTTTGAATCGTCGTTGCTCCTCGATTATGGAGACTCAACTCACTGTTCATCATCGTAGTTAACAAATGGAACTTGAGTAGGATTTGAGAAAGAGTTTGATATGAAGTTCATGATCTCTATATGGATCATGTTAGCTTTATATATGATCAGTATGAAGATTTAAATGTTGAAAGAAAAAATCTTGTTAGAGAGCTTTTACGCAAAAGAACTTTGATTCTTGCTAAAGCCTTACCTTGAATCCCTGAGCCTTCATTCCTGAGTTTTCTCCATTTTTACGTCGGTTTAGTCTTGTTGAGTACTTTTGTACTCAGGGTTCTTTAACCCTTGTTGTAGGTGAGCCTCATGGGCAGGTCTGCCTTGGACCGTGCTGCATGACGGTTGTTCAAATCGAAGATGATGAGTAAATGTGTGGCCCTTGGGCAGGGCACTTTAATTGCGTGTTTGGTTTCATGTTACTTAGGCTACTCCACTACTATGGTTTGTAATAATAATCGTACTTAGTTTGCGAAACAACTATTTTGTAAATAAGTTATTGTAAGACTTCCGCTATTTTACTTTGATGTATATTAATGAATAAACTATTGTAATACTACAATGACTCTGTGATGGATCCTGCTCGGAAGAAATCATGGATGATTTGGGTTTCCCAAGGACACCCGACAGGCTTCTTAAGTTACCAGGAACATATGCATAGTCATCAGAAGTCATTGGACAATGATAGGTGCATGTGGGCCCTATAATTTTAGAGGTTCTGCCACAGCTGCATGGGAGCATCACTGCTCACGACACAATGCCCCTGCACGACAACCTACAAATAGAGATATTCAACGTATGGGGCATTGACTTCATGGGACCATTCCCAAAATTCCATGATAATGAGGACATCTTGATAGCCATTGACTATGTATCCAAATGGGTGGAGGCCTTACCATGTAGAGCTACTAATGCCAAGCAGGCCCAAAGGATGTTCCATGAAGTGATCTTCCCTCACTTTGGAACACCCAAGATGGTCATAAGTGATGGAGGGTCTCATTTCATTGACAAGACCTTCCAAAACTTCCTAAAGGAGCTTGGATCAAAGCACAACATAGCCACACCCTATCATCCTCAAATAAGTAGTCAGGCAGAAACATCAAATAAGCAGATCAAAAACATCCTACAAAAAATGGTTAATCAGATGGGGAAAGGTTGGAAGGACAAGCTACTTGAAGCACTTTGGGTATACAGGACAACTTACAAAACCCCCATTGGCATGTCACCATACCAGCTCATTTATGGAAAAAGTTGCCACTTACTAGTCGAGTTAGAGCATAGAGCTCACTAGGCAATAAAGAGCTAAAACATGGATGTAAAATTAGCTGGCAGAAATCGGCAAAAGCAAATTACTGAGCTAGAAGAATGGAGGGAGAAGGCTTACCATAGTGCCAAGCTTTACAAAGAAAGAACTAAAACATGGCACGATCACCAAATCAAGCAAAAAGAGTTCAAGGAAGGAGACAAAGTTCTTCTATTCAACTCCAAGGTCAAACTCTTCGGTGAAGGAAAACTTCGAAGCAAGTGGAAAGGACCATACATCATCGTCAACACGTCATCACATGGCACGATCAAAATTCAAGATGACAAAGGTAATACTTTTAAGGTAAATAGTCAACGATTAAAAGTTTTCTTGGACCCTTTATATAATCCAAAAGAAAAAATAGATGTAATAAAATTAATTGCTTTTAATAAATTCCCTAACTCAAAATAAGTACATCTCAAATTCAATAAAGATTTTTGGAATTGTTGTCTACACTTGTCTTTGTGTTTTCTTTTATTTACAAATAAGACAGGTGCAAAAACAAGTGTGGGGGAGAAGACACGCTCAAATACTCCTCCCCAAAAGATGCACAAGTGGTCAACATGATCAAATTTTGGTTTGTGAATCCTCACTCCTTATATTTAAAATAAAGGTTAGAGCTAAATAATTTAAAAGTATAAAACTAAGAAGGAGTGACGCTCCATCTCCATGTCTTTCTATGATTAAAAAAGTTTGCATACTCTTTATTCCTTGCTGATATTCCTATAACTTGTAAACACTTATCATAGGGACCCCATTTTATCTAAGTGATTGACGAATGAGATATGGTAGGATGACATGACACTTGCTCTTTCTTGCAAAGTACTTGGGATTTATCTTTACAAAATAAAATTCAAAATAGCATGTTCCTTGAATGATATACAAATACCTACCAAGGCCTTATATGATCATACATGACAAAACCTTCCACATATGCCTCTTGCTTTGTATTAAGTTTGGTCAAGTTCTATGATCCCTGTTGAGAGATGCTTCATGCTCCTAAGATCAAAACTCACGTACATGCCACAAATAACCAGCTATTCCTACCCTAGGAATACGCTAAAACATGCTTCCATCACATACATACTCCATACTCTAAACTATGATCTCCCTAGCATATTTCTAGTAAAGGAGAGACAAAAAGGCTATGCAAAAGTATTAAAAAAGAGAAAAAGAAAGAATGGGGCACATGAATGTCCCAAAGCATTGAAAAAATTGATGAGCACATGAAGGCTCATAGTAAGAAGAAAATAATGCTAGCCCTGTCTCCAAATAAAAGCTAGAGGAAGAGATCATCTCAAACAAAGGAGTATACTTCCATCAAATTCCACACACATGCACAATTTTGATCTAAGAGTATGACACTTCCCTCCGGTGGATCCAGAATTTGACTTTACAGTATATGCAGGGTAAGTATGCTTCAAATTTTCATCCCTACCCAAGCTCCATATAAGTTTTTAGAAGTAGGATGATCAAAAAGAAGGCAAATCATGCCTTGGTAAGGAACCACTTACAAATGTGAGTGACTTGAGTGAATCATTTAAGGAACAAAAAGCCATCTTTAGTCCTTAGAACTTTTTTCAATTACCCAAGTTTCTGAGTAGGGATAGAGTGAGAAGACTTGAATCCAAGTTGTTCCATTTGTCGATTACCCAAGATATTTTGGTAGACACTTGGAAGCTCACAGGTTCAGGTGAAGTTTGGAATAACTTGTATGCATATTTCAAATCAAGAAGATAAACATGCTTAGTCCTTAGAACTTTACTCAAGGACGAGCAAAGGACTAAGTGTGGGGGAACTTGTTGGCAGTCCTTAACGATAAAATCCAACCGCTAATTAAGACACAAAGAGAGGAGAAATTAGCAATCTTATACACATAGGCATTTACTATTAACCTAGTTCCACATGTATTTGGAGAATAATGTTTTGCTTGACACAAACACAAATGCATGAAAGATTTCATTGAAAGGCACTTTCTAACGCTGATTTGCGCAAAGGAACAACCAAGACGCCCATCAACACAACTCAACTGGGTGCAACACCGACCAATGAGCAGCCTAGGTCCATCCCACAACCCATCGCACGAAGGATGTGGTGAAGAGTCTTGGTCAGGGAGCGGCCGACACCTAGGGGCGGACGACCCCCCACTGGTGCTTCTCGACCACCCCTTGCTCTAGCGGTAGCATGCCTCCATGTAGATGGTAGTGGTGCATGGACTTTGCATTAGGAATAGCCACAACACCACCTCTCCTCCTTGTATAAATAGAGGGGCAACCCCACCCCCCTCTAGAACACACACAACAAGAGAGCAAGAGGAGAAGAAGAGCTTCATTTCTACCTAGGCTTTAGCTAGAATAATATAGGGAGTGAGAGAGGGAAGAGTTGGAGATGTGCTAGGCTGTCGGCAACCTCCCCTAGTGTACTCACTACACTTAGGGAAAGGAGTGTCAGAGCTAGCACCTCCTCCACTTGTACCTCTATGATCATCTTACTACTTGAAGTAAGAAGTTTGCGTTTTACTTTTGAATTGATATCTTAAGAAAAGTTATCTTTGTTCATTATAAGCTTGCGGGTTCGTTGTCCGTCCCTATGATGGATGCTCTAGTAGAGGACTCCTAATAAAGATGGATGTTCCTGGCCACACTAGAGTAGTAACCAATAGCATAGATGTGGTGTCTGAGCTACAAGTTACCTTCATTTGCCTCGTACTCCACAGCTGAGGGGTAGGCGGCAGGTGGTGACAGCCCTATCCATCCCTTGTAATCCCCCACATTCAGGTATGGCATAGAGCTATTGGCCAGCAACGCTTGGCAGACCAAGTGTTATCTAGTGCTTGAAGTAAGTATATAGTGGCTATCGGGTTCATAAACCCAGGGTCCCTCATAGACTAGCTTCCCAACAAAGGCTCAACCTAGCAGACAACGTTGCAAACAACATGCAACTCATGGGCTGACCCAAATACCTAAATGATAGGACAGAAGGGTAATCCAATCTCTGACTGAAAGGCCTGGCCAAGAAGGAACGACGCCCACTTCCGACTCTAGCCCGCCTCTCTGACCGGAAGGCCTCACCTTCGACTCGGGCCTACCTTTGGATGGCCTCTCCCATCAGAAGGCCTGGCCAAACACCACTTCTAACTCCGACCCGTGTCTTCAACTAGGGTTGCGCCTCGGGACCAACCGATCAGGTATGCCTGCTTGGTAAGGACCAAGAAATAGATGGAGAAACTAAGGCAGGGCACTCAAGTCAACCGCAATACTGAGGAACATACCTTGTACACCTGTAGGATAGTACCCTACAACCTCCTTGGCATGACAGAACCCAAGAACTATTGTAGGCACTAACATTTTCCCTATAGTGTTGTGGGCGCCATCAACTCCCATACCAGACAAACACGGTAAGGCTCCCCCCACATGCCACTAGGTATCAACAATGTTGTGGGCGCTAGCATTTACCATACTAGGCGAACATGGTAAAACCCCTGCATGCCTCACGGCATCAACAGTATGGCAGGCACCAACGTCTGCCATACCAGAAGAAGATGACGCAACCTCCCACGTGCATCTGACACTAAATAGTATTATGGGCACCTACCATCATCTTGTACCCACCAACATGGGCAACAAGACTTAGTAGCATACATACTCTTTCTCTCTCACTTGTAAGGCCATCCCCTTCATCTATAAAAGGGGACGCGCTCTCTCCCAATAGATAGATCGATCAGTTCACTAACACACAACAGCAGAACCAATAGGTTCAAACTTCGAGCACACGCTTAAACACATAGCACATAGTAGAGCTCCCATCACTCTCAGCCCTCTAGACCAGAGTTCGACCGGACCTCTTGTACCCACATCTTTCTCCCTTCCGTTTGTAACCCCCAGCAAACTTCGAGCACCTAGGCTAAGAAATAAAGTCACCGACCGACTCAAACTAGATGTAGGGCACGTTGCCTAAACCAGTATAAATTCTATGTCATTGAGTGCTAGGCCATCTCCGATCATAACGTACAGCAAAACTACAAATATTTACATGTTGGTCACTTTCTACACCAATAGTTGGCGCCGTCCGTGGAGAAGATGTTGTACGTTCACGCTTTTAGTCATCGGATGGCCCACTTTTCCACCATGTTTGCCATCGCATGCTCAAGGGATATGACTCGCTTTGGCTCACTAGAGTTTCCTGCACTCCCACCTGTTGGGATGTGGGTTCCACCTGTCTTTGAGCCATCCTAGGCCTTCCTCTTTGAAAGCCTAGACTTCATCGCCGATTGGCTCGACGTACTACACCTCCGCAAGGAGGCACTTGTTCCGGTGCCTGTCAGAGAGGCACCCTCCATCGGCTCTAGGATGCATGATGACTTCAACGATGAGGTGCCCGTGCTTCATTTCAAGCAAACTCTCTGCTCAAACCCCGCTATGAGTAATGTGCATACTATTATTTACTCTCTATTTATGATCTCCCGCTAATTATCTAGAGGGACCATATTGTCTGCACTACAAACACCATATGACCGGTTCCTAGAAGGCCTCACGTCCCCCGTGGACTTGTGCGCTCGGGGGCTCCAAAGGACGCTGGTGCTACCCCCTCTCACATCCAAATTCATGGGAATGGTGAGCTATGCTCCCACCACTTTCCACGAACTCCTAAATGACGAGGTGGAGAGCGATGGCTCCAGCATTGGCGACATGCCACCTAGCCACTATCCATCCCGGGAGTGAGCTATGGCGGATGCTCTAGGGCAGCCACCGGTGGTTGCGGAGTCTATGCAGACTCACACCACTCTGGACCCACATGCGGGGTCCCTCATGCTTACACAAGAGCATGCTGAGGAGCTATGACGACGATGGCAGAACCAGTCGCCGCCTACGTCGGTGTGCTCAATGCAGCACGTTGCACCGCATGCGCATGACCTAACAGGCTACGCCCGGGGTCACACTCGTTAGGTCTACCACGATGTCATGAATGAGGGGAACGACCCCCTAGTTTGCTTGGGCTAGCTAGAACATCACTGCTATGGCAATGCTTCTGCGTGGTGTTCCTGAGCCCATTGACCCCCAGGAGCGGGCAGTCTACCAGAACCTACGGGCACTGGTAGAAGTCGCCGCCATTCAACAGGCGAAAAGCTCCGCATCGCAACTCCAACATGTGCCTTCTCTCCCCACTGGGGGAGTGGGGACGCACCAGTTGGATCGCTCCATCCACTCACCACTATAGCCACCAAGCATGGCTCGGGAGGCCGCAGCTGCACCGTAGTTTGACCTGGTGCCTGCTCCACACCGACCGCCGGTACGCAAACGGCTCAGTCCACACCAAGATGCTCGCAGCGTCATTAGCAACCGATATCAGGCCCGACATGATGATGATGTCCACCGAGTGGCGATGAGGGAAGGCGACATGGGTCTCGACCAAACCATTAAGGGGAGCGGTGAAACGTGCCCCAGTCATGGTCGCCGGGTAGACATCTAGAGTCCCAGCCCTGAGGGCCTAGGACCATGGGCCTTTGAAGCGACCTGATTTCCACGAAGGAAAATCCATAGAGTCAAAGTGTATTATGACCGTTGTAGATCATATTACCCAAATTTCCAGTCAAATACCACATCCATACAATGATAATATCAGAGTACAAATAGTGTGGAATTACATAAATTATTACAACGCCGCATTGGCGGAATCAAAAGTAGCATTCCTTTAGAACAGCTTGAAGATAAGATCGCCAAAACTCGAGCGTAGGATCGAACCCCTCAACCGTCAAACTCCTCAGAGCTATACTCCTCAACAGAACCTGTATGCCAAAATTTATCAGTATGATTTGTACTAGCCACTCCCACCCTATGAGCATTGCTTTGTGGAAATTGGATGCAAGTTGGATATAATCAAAAGGAACCTATAAGGCTGGGGTTTCCTATGTATTAGCATATCAAGTATATATTAGTGTAGTCAAGTTTTAACACCATTCCCACGCACATTCCACCCCATTCCCATCTAGAGCCAGGTTTCAATCCTAGGACCGATATACCACCATCTCCATATCATCACCATACCATCGCTCAATCGATAGGCCAACTCCCTCTCAGCACTATCTCATGGCCCGTAGCCCCTGGCTACGTCCGACACTCTCTCATGGGGGAAGAAGAGGACTTATCTCACTATCTAGTTTAAGCAAAACCCAGGAAAGGTCCATAGTCGACAAGTTGGCATATGTATCGATCGATCAACCATACACTCTACAGAGGTTTTACATAACCACCAGATCCGCCTTCCTCGCTAACCATCGTCAACTGGGCTGATTCTGGCCGCTTGCTAGCCTAGGATAATGCCACTCTACCATTCAACCTTGGTACACCCCAAGTCTAGTCTGGGGTGGCTGAAACTGTGAGTCATGAGCTGGGTCCACAAGGTCTCCATGAAGTCTTGAAAGGGTGTGGGGGAAATACTCTGTGCCCCGTACCTCCTTACACTGTCCGCTATCAACCTAGCAGCAGTGGCAATATCCTACCAAGTAGTCTGGCCATCCCGCACCATATAGGGCGAGTGGTATGTAAGGCTTCCTGGTGAATCTGAGTACTAGTAAGTCCTTAGGGATGACCAAGCCAGAATGTCTTCATCAGGGTTTCCATTTACCGTGCCACCACAGCACCTCCACCCCGGGCTCCTCCCATCATAGGTTCACACCCAAGGCCACCTCATATACCATTTACCCACCATAGGTATCCAATCCAGGGGTGCCCAGGTAGCACCACATGGCAAGACTTGCCCTAGGCTCATCGTATACTCCAACTTGGTTGACACAACCCTCACCCTCCATGCACCCAAGTCACACATGCAGCACTCTCCCCATAATCCAGATAACTCTAGTTTCCACCATGCATCAGTGTAGTACAAGCATAGTAGAAGTAATAAGCAATGAAATATAGCAGCAAGCATGTGTCTAGCCTAACAGTAGGGTAAGTAGGGGTAAGGTTGCGTCAAGGTAAAGGCCGTCAAGGAAGCATACTACCATGCAAGTCCTATTATAGTGTGATTATAGCAATAAAGTAAAGCAATAGCAGTTCTATTTTAGCTATGCGTAATAGGTGCTACGAGGTTGGGCGGGATGTGGCACCTTCAGTGAAGTCATCTCCATACTCCTTACGGTACTCTCGGTCCTCATCTATCTGGTTCTTCTCTGAGTCTGCAAACGATCGCATTATAGTCGCGTTAGTGACGTCTATAGAATAGCACAAAAAACAATGAAAATTCAAAGGAGCCAAATGCACTCAATCATGGGTTCATTGCGTAGAGCTCGATTTTAGATGAATTTTGGTCCTGGTCTTGTATTTTTCTAAGTTCGTATGAATTAGTTATGAATTTATGAAGTTTCAATCATTTCTAAAAATGGGAAAAGGCTGTATTAATATTGTGCTGACACGTGTCACGCTCCTGTTGGTCCACGTGGCATGCTGACATCAGCATGACATTAGCATGGCGTCATCGTCTTGGTTCTGGTACTGACAGGTGGGGTCCTACATGATGTCATCATGACATCAGCATGACATCACTCAATGATAAGTGGGTCCATTGGCTCTGTGTCACTAACTTGTGGGCCTGATCAACAGTCAGCGTTGACCGGTCAATGGCCAATATAGGCCAGGCCTCGACTAGGCTGGTTGGGCCTGGATATGGGCTGGGCTTTGGCCTACCATGTGGCGCGCACTGGTGCGGCCACGTCGTCTTACTAGGCCACTAACGGGCCATGATCCACGGGCGTAGGTGAGGCACGGTTCATGGTGAACCCACCTGCGTTGGTCCATAGACCATAGAGCCAGTCTATGATGGACTTGGTCCACTTACTCCTCCCCAGGGTTTGGTTCACGTGCACGACATGGTCATGGTCGAAGCTCGGTGGAGCTGCTCGGGACATGGTCGTGGTCAGAGCTCGGTGGAGCTGCTCGGGACATGGTCGACGTGCTCATGGTCGGAGCTCGACGGAGCTGCTCGGGACATGATCAATGTGGTTGTGGTCAGAGCTTGGCGAAGCTGCTCAGGATGTGGTCGACGAGGGGAAAATCCCCTTTTTTCCTCGATGGGGATCCTGCCGACGGTGAATTCACCGGTGAGCCTCTTGGGCGGTACTAGCATTTGATTAGGGTAGGCGATAGCTTCCCCAAGCCTCGGTGAGTGCGACGGTGGGGTCAGGGCGATGGCTAGGGCTTCCTAGGGCTCCGGCCATGGTGAACGGTGGTGTGGGTTCATCGACGTGCATAGATAGGGCTACGGTGGTAGCGAGAGCCCAGTTGGAGGAGCGTGTGAGCTCCACGGTGCTTCTACGGCCATGGTGGGTGTGTTGAAGGAGCTCCTAGTGCTCCTAGTGGCTCCGGCCATGGTGGTGGGGGCAAAGCGGAGGCCGTGGCGCTCCGATGAGGTGTGGTGCGGCAACACAGGGCTCCGGTGGGCTTCTTCCTCAGCTAAGGTGAGCACAGTGTGTCTCTCGTCATGGCAGAACCAGTCAAGTGTCAATGTTGCCTTTACCACAATGTAGAAGACGTGGTGGTGTCGCCATGGTTGTGCTCTTGACCATGGTGAGCATGTCCATGCATGTGCGCTCCTGCTCTAATGTACAACATCATGGCTGGGGTCCTCCTTTTGGCTGATGGCAGTGCGCACAGCGCGTCCTTAGGTCTCGGCAAGCGTGGCCATGGCAGTCTCCCTAGCTAACCAGTTGGGCTAGGCTAGAGCTCGAAGCTTCAGCGAGGTTTCAATCATGGCAGTGCATGTTCCATTTTGGCTAGGGAGGTGGTCTCAGCAAGATGGCTCACCGCAGGGTTCATGGCGGTAGGATGGTAGTGCGGTGGCGAAGGCGAGGCTGTGATGAGGCTGATGCAGTGCCATGCCGAGCAGCTTACATCAGCTGTAGCTGATCGGGGCGGCGCTCCTGGCTCTGGCAAGGTGCCTCCCCAGCAGCGGCTTCCTTCTCCACCTTGCTTCTCCCTCCTCCCTCTCTCTCAGCTTGACGCTAGTGTGGTGCTAGTGCCACTAGCGGTGGCGGTGAACGGGCTAAGGGTAGGGCTCATGGACATTGGCTTTTATAGCCAACTCCAAGGGCTCCAATGGCGGACGACGATCGGGTGGTGGTGATACATGCGGTGCATCCGATGGCTCTCGTGCGGTAGCGTAAGCGCGGCGCAAGGGGGAACAAGGTCATGCAATTTGTGTGACCCTAGGCCTATGCCTGCCATGCTGGTCAGCCTCTGGTCACGCGGGGAGAATGCGTGGGCGAGGGGAAGAAGATGCTACTGTGCTGACAAGCAGGGTCGGGTCGTCAGGTGCTTGGTGCGATGTGGCTACGTGCGGCGCATGATAGCTGACAAGCGGGCCTGGCTTGTCAGTGGTTGTGCGTGTGCGGACAATGATGCTGGGCTGGCTTCATGGGCTGCATGAGCGAGTGGGAGGGCAGGCGGCTGGTTAGCTGGGCCGGTCGAGGTAGGCTGGGCTAAGCTGCTGCCTCCCTCTTCTTTCCTTTCTCTTTTATTTGTTGCCAATTTGGTAAGGGTTTATCATAAATATTAAGTAAGTTAGTTAAACATCACATAAGGCAAAAGAATCCAAATCACAAGTGGGTCTAAGGATGCATGCATGATTTATTTATTTAGGAATTTAATTACACATGTGGCATAAAACCAAACTATGCTTATGATTTTAACCTAGTTGGGTCACATCCAATCCAGAACTAGGGTTTGGCTTCTACATGTGTCACTCAACATCACATAGTGCTAACACAAAAATTTGTAGTTGTGATTTTTGGTGTGTGGATTTTTGGGTTGTTACAGTCCTACCCCCTTAACAGAATCTCGTCCCCGAGATTAAAGCGGATCGTACCTCTCGAAGAGATAAGGATATTGTAGCCGAAGGTCAGACTCTTTCTCCCATGTTGCTTCTCTCTCAGTGTGATTGCTCCATTGGATCTTGCACATAGGAATAGTTTTGCTTCGGGTCTCTTGGTATCTCTACCCTAGAATTCTGATAGGATGCTCTTTATACTCGAGAGTGTTCTGAATGTCAAGTGAGTCAGTCGAGATCACTTCATCGGGCACTCTCAAACACTTGCGTAGCTGTGAGACATGGAATACGGGATGTACACCTACCAATTCCTTAGGTAGCTCAAGTTTGTAAGCGAGTTTTCCAATCCTCTTGCATATCTTGTATGGGCCAACAAATCTAGGGGCAAGCTTTCCTTTCACATGGAATCTGACAGTTCCACATTGCAGGGATACCTTGAGATAGACAAAATCTCCCACATTGAACTTAAGTTCTCTTCTTCTTTTGTTAGCATAGCTCTAGTATCGACTTTGGGCAATTCTCAAATTCTCCTTTACTTGAGCAACTCCTTCTTTAGCATCTTGAATCTTAGCAGAGTCAAAGAACGATGTTTCCCCCGGTTGAGACCACATCAAAGGTGTCTTACAAGGTCTGCAATACAGTGCTTCAAATGGCGACATCTTGATACTGGCTTGGTAGCTGTTGTTGTAAGAAAACTCTACATAGGGTAGGCATTTCTCTCAATTAGAGCCATAATTTAGTACACTAGCACGAATCATGTCTTCTAAGATCTGATTCAATCATTCAGTCTATCCATCTGTCTATGGGTGATAAGCGGTACTGAAATCAAGTTTGGTTCCAATGGACTTGTGCAGGGATTCCCAGAATCGGGACACGAACTAAGGACCACGATCAGATACAATACTAGAGGGAGCTCCATGCAGTCTGAGAATATGCTCCACATATAGATCTGCTAACTTTTTGGCATCGATCTTGGTCTTAACTGGTACAAAGTGAGCAATCTTGGTCAAACGATCAACAATCACCCAGATGGAATCATTGCCTTTCTGTGAACGGGGCAATCCAACTATGAAATCCATGGATATGCCTCTCCATTTCCACTCGGGAACGTCAAGAGGCTTTAACAATCCTACAGGCCTTTGATGTTCAGCCTTGACTCTATTACAGGTGTCACATCGGGCCACATGTCCTGCAATATCTGTCCTCATGCCTTTCCACCAAAAGTGTTTCTTCAAGTCTTGATACATCTTTGAACCCCTAGGGTGAATATAGTACTTAAGAATCATGAGCTTCTGACAGAATTTCCTCTCATAGTGTAGGATTAGAAGGTACATAGATTCTGTCCTTGAATCTAGATTGTTCCTTGTTCATCTTCATGGTGGTTGGTCTTGTAGCCTAGTTTCATCAGACCATGGAGATATTCGATCTCTTCACAACTTTTCTGAGCTTGATGGATGCGATCTGTGAGATCATACTGTATGTGGAGCTCATTCAATAAGCCATGCGGTAGCATCTCAAGTTGGAAATCATCAATCTCTTCCTTGAGCTCAGGTGGTACGGATTCAGTGATCAGAGTGTGACAGTAACTCTTGCGACTGAGAGCATCTGTGACTACATTAGCTTTTCCTGGATGATAGTGAATTTCTAGGTCATAGTCCTTGATCAATTCTAGCCATCGGCGTTGCCTCATATTCAGATCTTCTTGAGTGAAAAAGTACTTCAAGCTCTTGTGATTGGTGTAGATATCACACCTGTTGCCTATCAAGTAGTGCCTCTAGATCTTCAAGGCATGCACAACTACTGCTAACTCAAGATCATGAGTAGGGTAATGGTTCTCGTGTTCTTTCAACTATCGAGAAGCATAAGCTATCACTCTTCCACCTTGCATCAATACACAACCAAGTCCTTGATGGGATGCATCACAATAGACCACGAAATCTTTTCTGATATCAGGCAATGCTAGCACAGGAGTTGTGGTAAGCTTCAATTTCAACCCCTAAAAGCTTTGTTTGCACTCGGGCATCCATTCAAACTCCTTAGTCTTCTTTAGAAGGTTGGTCATTGGACAGGCTATCTTGGAAAAGTTCTCGATGAACCAGCGGTAATATCTAGCCAATCCCAAGAAACTTCTGACTTCGGTCACATTATGGGGTTGATCCCACTCTTTCACAGCTTCAATCTTGGCTGGGTCAACTACAACACCTTTAGCTGATAATACATGGCCTAGGAAGGCAACTTTCTATAGCCAAAATACGCATTTGCTGAACTTTGCGTAGAGCTGATGTTGGGCTAGTTTCTCAAGCACAATCCTCAGATGATGTTCATGTTCTTCAGCGGTGGGTGAATAAACAAGGATGTCATCAATGAATACTACCATGAACTTATCTAGTTCATCCATGAAAACCTTATTCATCATGTTCATGAAGTATGTGGGAGCATTCGTGAGTCCAAAGGACACCATAGTGAACTCAAACTGCCCATACCTAGTCACAAAAGTTGTCTTCGGGATGTCACTCTCTCGAATCTTCATCTGATGATAGCCAGATCTGAGATCAATCTTGGAGAAATACTTGGCACCTCGAAGCTGATCAAGCAAATCATCGATTCTTGGCAGGGGGTACTTGTTCTTGATGGTGACTGCGTTCAAGTTCCGGTAATCAATACACATTCTCATCGAGCCATCCTTCTTCTTGACAAACAGAATAGGGGATCCCTAGGGTGAAGCACTAGGTCTGATATATCCCTTCGAGATGAGCTCATCAAGCTGTTTCTTGAGCTCGGCCAGTTCGTCAACTGACATGCGATAGGGTCTCTTGGCAATGGGTCCTGTTCCTGGTAAAAGATCAATGATGAACTCTACATCACGGTCTAGTGGCATACCCGGTAATTCTTAGGGAATACATTAGGATAGTCTCTGACCACAGGAACATCATGGAACTATCTCTCCTCCTTCTATGATTCTGAACTCGCTTTAAGGGCACATAGGATAGAAGTGGACTTTCTGGACTGGGGTTCACATCTAATAACTTGGCCTGATGGGTGGGTCACTTGGACGTATCTAGGTGAACATGATATAATACCTCAAGTGAATAGGTTAGCCAATCCATACCTAAGATGACATCTAGGCTCGTGGAAGGTAATAGGGTTAGGTCGGCTCTAAAGATAAGACCCTCAATGGTAAGACTCACTCCCTTACAGATGTGGGTGCACTTTAGGATCTCCTAAAGGTGAGCTGGTGATGATAGGCTTTCCATGTGGGGTTATAGGTAGGTCATGCTCTCATGCAAACTTGGATGATATGTAAGAACAAGTTGCTCCAGAGTCAAATAGAACTAATGCAGTATTGCCATTAACTAAAAACATACCATACACAACGTCAGTGGTAGCCTCTGCTTCCTCGGCGTCTAGATGGTTGAGACATCCACAAGTAGCAGATCCCTTGAACTAAGACTTCTGAGTGGCTAAGTTCTGAGGACACTCAGCAGCTTTGTGACCTAGTTGGCCACAAGCAAAGCAGGTGAAAGGCGCACCACCTATAGGGGTTGGTGCGGGTGCCTTCTAGTTTCTAGCGCCTGGTGTAGAACGGTTCTATGCTAGGTGTTCATTCGCTGAGCAAGAATGGTTAAAACGGTCCTGAGTGTAACAATCCTGAGCATAACAGTCCCAAGTGTAACGATCCTAAGCAGGGCGGGAGTATTTGGTGGTGTAGCCTCCACCACCCCTACTCGATCTAGGGTTGTCATCCCTGTTGTGGCGAGAGCATTCCCTGGATGGTGCATCTTTATGGAACCTCTTGTGATCATAGCCACAAACGGACTCCTCAGGCTTACACTTCCTCTCCCTGTACTCCTCTCTAGCTTCAGCATGATCCTTCTCGATCTGGATGCAGCAATCCAATAGAGCACACAGCATGCTACTCTCAATGCCGCTAAACTTTAGTTTGATGTGCGGGTTATGTCCCTTGTGGTAATAGTACAGCTTCTCCTTCTCAGAGTTCACAACATAGGAAGGTGCATAGTGTAGAAGGTTGGTGAAACGAGTAGTGTACTCAGTCACCCTGTCCTTTCCCATCTTGATGTTGCGGAACTCCTCAGCTTTGGCCTCCATGATACCCTTGGGAATGTGATACTTAGTGAATGCTTCGGCGAACTCATCCCACAAGATGTTGGCAGGGTCCTCATGGGAATCACTAAAACTATCCCACCAGGCGCGTGTTGCACATGTGAGCTGGTGTGTGGTAGCTCCAACACAGTCATCATCGATGAAAGTAGTGAGGTCAAGCTTCTTCTCCATCTCCTTGAGCCAGTCATCGGCTACAAGTGGGTCAGGGTCGGTGCCATCATAGGTAGGTGGCCTCAGCTTTAGAAATCCCTCCAGCTTCCTTTGGAAGTCATTCTGCTGACCTCCCTGGTGATGGTTTGCTCTGTCTACAAGAGCTGCAAGAAGCTGGGTCTGTTGTGCCATCACCTCTGCCAGGGTCAGTGGTGGTGGTGGCGGAATGTTCTCCTCATCAAGCGGTGAGGTATTCTCCAGGTGGAAGGGTATCCCTCCACGTCCACAGCCATAGCCATGGCCATGGCCATAGTTGTTGCCACCATGCCCCCCGTTTGGTTCGACTGGTTCGGGGGTGGGCATACATCCACGGTTCATTAGGCGAGCAGATCGGCGGTTCGACATCTGCAACACGTGCCATAAGTGCTTATAATTCAGTATGATTACATGATTTTGATGATTTAAAGAAAAACATTTATACTATCCAACACTCATTACAAAGAAGCAATAAGATCCATAAGATGCAATAAGATCCAAAACATTCATTACATGGGTTTTATTACATAGCATCATCTCCAGTAGCTACACTTGGAGACTTGCGAGAATCATACTATGCATAGTGTCTCATATTACATCTCATAAGGGGTACATCATGGGGTACAACTTATGGAAGCCACTAACATGACTCATGACCACGTAGGGTCATCTACTCTAACTCGTACACTGCAGCTGGGATACGACTATTCTTGATCTCGATCTCCTCGTCAGACTTGTGAAGTCAGGACATGTACTTCAGGGCCTCAGCGAGCTCCTCAGTAGGCTTGGCTCTAGGTAGGGTAGGGCAGGCGTCTAGGTTGAGGCGAGTCGGAGCTAACCCAAACTCCTCTATCCTAGGCTTTGTCTTGCTACGAATCTCCTTGGGTAGCTGATCCCACATACCCTTCATCTCCCTAAGGCGCTTCTTGTCAGACTTCTACCAAGCCTACCAAGTCCTCTCACACTTGTCCTGTAGGTACTCGTTCTGCCTGAGTGCCTCGATCAGGTGACCCTGGTTGCGAACGGCCTTCTTCCTAACTCCTCTAGCTCCTGAGTCATGGTCTTGTTCTTAGATTGGATTTTTAGCATATCAATCCCCTTGGACCTCTCTCTGTCTCCTTTGCAGTTGAACTCGGCCTTCTTGTTGTCCAATTCTCTCTCTGCAACTCCAAGACCTTACTATCGAGATAGCAGTTCCTGTTGCCTAGGTCAGCGGCTTTTGTCCTGTAAGTCAGCGACCTCAGCTCTGTGGACTTCTTCATGATGGTTGAGCTCGTCCTATAGCTTGCCAACTGTCTCAGGTAGACTAGCTTGCTCCTGTGCTCCCTGTGAGTCTTGCTCCTGGTACTCCCATAGAAGGGCCTGGTTCTGACATCTTCTCTGCTCAAGCTGGGTCACGTACCTGTCCTACTCTAGTAGGTGGATAGCCAAGACGCGAAGGCATCTGTCCTCCTTGGCAAAGATAACTCTATCGGCTATGAAACTCTGCTCACTAGGGGTAAGGCTGAGGTCGAGGGCCTGGGGAAGTAGATAGAACTCTATCATCTTTAGGTGCTCGTAGTGGTCCCTCATCACTCTGTGAAGTGCCTTGTGTGAGACAGCTCGTAGTCCCTCCTCAACTATGTCCTCTATAGTCAACTCGGTGAAAGCTGGGACAGAAGGTAAAGTAGTGCTAGCTAGGAACTCGACTGAGGTGATAACTAGTCCTTCGATTCCTCCTTCCTGAGCTGACTTCCCAGTGTAGGTGACCTTGACAAGCTCATCAGGGACTCCTAACATGACTAAGAACTCGGCAGAGGGTCTGTGCAAAACCCACTGAGCTCACGTAGGTCGAAGGTAAGCTTGGCGTGGTCCAGAGGTAGCAGGTCCTAGAGGCGGCCATTCGACATTCATTGCCATCTATAAGTTTTAAGGAATCAGGTGTTAGCAGGTCAATAAATAGATAAGCCTTGGATAAAAGTAAATGCAGGGTCAGGTATATAACCGAAAGAAGGGCTTGTTCACGTCCTATTCTATCGTCCATTTCTAAGGGTTTCGTCCTAGGGTCAAGTATGGCTCTGATACCAACTTGAAGTGACCTGATTTCCACGAAGGGAAATCCATAGAGTCGAAGTGTATTATGACCGTTGTAGATCATATTACCCAAATTCTAGTCGAATACCACATCCATACAACGATAATATCAGAGTACAAATAGTGCGGAATTACATAAATTATTACATCGCCGCATTGGCGGAATCAAAAGTAGCATTCATTCAGAACAGCTTGAAGATAAGATCGCCAAACTCGAGCGTAGGAACGAACCCCTCAACCGTCAAACTCCTCAGAGCTATACTCCTCAGCAGAACCTGTGTGCCAAAATTTATCAGTACGATTTGTACTGGCCACTCCCACCCTATGAGCATTGCTTTGTGGAAATTGGATGCAAGTTGGATATAATCAAAAGGAACCTATAAGGCTGGGGTTTCCTATGTATTAGCATATCAAGTATATAATAGTGTAGTCAAGTTTTAACACCATTCCCACACACATTCCACCCCATTCCCGTCTAGAGACAGGTTTCAATCCTGGGATCGATATACCACCATCTCCATATCATCACCATACCATCGCTCAGTCGATAGGCCAACTCCCTCTCAGCACTGTCTCATGGCCCATAGCCCCTGGCTACTGTCTGACACTCTCTCACGGGGGAAGAAGAGAAGGACTCATCTCACTATCTAGTTTATGCGAAACCCAAGAAAGGTCCATAGCCAACAAGTCAGCGTATGTATCGATCAATCAACCATACATTCTGCAGAGGTTTTACATAACCACCAGATCCGCCTTCCTTGCTGACCGTCGTCAACTGGGTTGATTCGGTCCGCTTGCTAGCCTAGGATAATGCCACTCTACCATTCAACCCTGGTACACCCCAAGTCTAGTATGGGGTGGCTGAAACTGTGAGTCATGAGCCGGGTCCACAAGGTCTCCATGAAGTCTCGGAAGGGTATAGGGGAAATACTCTGCGCCCCATACCTCTTTACATTGTCCGCTATCAACCTAGCAGTAGTGGCAATATCCTACCAAGTAGTCCAGCTGTCCCGCACCATATAGGGCGAGTGGTACGTAAGGCTTCCTGGTGAATCTGAGTACTAGTAAGTCCTTAGGGATGACCAAGCCAGAATGTCTTCATCAGGGTTTCCATTTACCATGCCACCACAGCACCTCCACCCCGACCTCCTCCCATCACAGGTTCACACCCAAGGCCACCTCATATACCATTTACCCACCACAGATATCCAATCCAGGGGTGCCCAGGGTAGCACCACATGGCAAGACTTGCCCCAGGCTCGTCGTATACTCCAACTTGGTCGACACAACCCTCACCCTCCATGCACCCAAGTCACACATGTAGCACTCTCCCTAGAGTCTAGATAACTCCAGTTTCCACCACGCATCAGTGTAGAACAAGCATAGTAGAAGTAATAAGCAATGAAATATAGCAGCAAGCGTGTGTCTAGCCTAATAGCAAGGTAAGCAGGGGTAAGGTTGTGTCAAGGTAAAGGCCATCAAGGAAGCATACTACCATGCAAGTCCTATTATAGTGTGATTATAGCAATAAAGTAAAGCAATAGCAGTTCTATTTTAGCTATACGTAATAGGTGCTACGAGGTTGGGTGGGA
Source organism: Miscanthus floridulus (assembly GCF_019320115.1). Classification (NCBI taxonomy): domain Eukaryota; kingdom Viridiplantae; phylum Streptophyta; class Magnoliopsida; order Poales; family Poaceae; genus Miscanthus; species Miscanthus floridulus. The sequence goes on from NC_089596.1 coordinate 30,806,516, forward strand.
TGTGGCACCTTCAATGAAGTCATCTCCGTAGTCCTCACGGTACTCTCAGTCCTCGTCCGTCTGGTTCTTCTCCGAGTCTACAAACGATCGCATTATAGTCGTGTTTAGCGACGTCTATAGAATAGCACAAAAAGCAATGAAAATTCAAAAGAGCCAAATGCACTCAATCATGGGTTCATTGCGTAGAGCTCGATTTTAGATGAATTTTGGTCCTAGTCTTGTATTTTTCTGAGTTCGTATGAATTAGTTATGAATTTCCAAAGTTTCAATCATTTCTAAAATGGGAAAAGGTTGAATTAATATCGTGCTGACACATGTCACGCTCCTATTGGTCCATGTGGCATGCTGGCATTAGCATGATGTCATTGTCTCAGTTCTGGTACTGACAGGTGGGGTCCCGCATGATGTCACTCAATGATAAGTGGGTCCAGTGGCTTTGTGTCGCTGACTTGTGGGCCCGGTCAACGGTCAGCATTGATCGGTCAATGGCCAATACAGGCCGAGCCTCGACTAGGCTGGTTGGGCCTAGATATGGGCTAGGCTTTGGCCTGCCATGTGGCGCGCGCTGGTGCGGCCATGTCGTCTTACTGGGCCACTAATGGGCCATGATCCACGAGCGCAGGTGAGGCACGGTTCATGGTGAACCCACCTGTGTTGGTCCATAGACCGCAGAGTCGGTCTATGATGGACTTGGTCCACTTACTCCTTCCCAGGGTTTGGTTCATGTGCACGACATGGTCTTGGTCGGAGCTTGGCGGAGCTGCTCGAGACATGGTCGTGGTTGGAGCTCGGCGGAGCTACTTGGGACATGGTCGATGCGCTTGTGGTCAGAGCTCGATGGAGCTGCTCAGGACATGATTGATGTGGTTGTGGTCGGAGCTCGATGGAGCTGCTCGGGATGTGGTTGACGAGGGGGAAATCCCCTTTTTTCCCCGACGGGGCTCCCACCGGCGGTGAGGTCACCGGCTAGCCTCTCGGGCGTACTAGCGTCTGATTGGGGTAGGCGATAGCTTCCCCAAGCCTTGGCGAGTGCGACAGTGGGGTCAGGGTGACGGCTAGGGCTTCCTAGGACTCTGGCCATGGTGAACGATGGCGTGGGTTCATCGGCGTGCATGGACAGGGCTACGGTGGTAGCGAGAGCCCAGTTGGAGGAGCGTGTGAGCTCCACAGTGCTTCTACGGCCATGGTGGGAGTGTTGAAGGAGCTCCTGGTGCTCCCGGTGGCTCCGGCCACGATGGTGGGGGCAAAGCGGAGGCAGTGGCGCTCCAACGAGGTGCGGTGCGGCAACGTAGGGCTCCAGTGGGCTTCTTCCTCGGCTAAGGTGAGCGCTGTGTGTCTCTCATCATGGCGGAACCAGTCGGGTGTCAATGTTGCCTTTACCGCAACATAGAAGACGTGGTGGTCTTGCCATGGTTGTGCTCTCGACCATGGTGAGTGTGTCCGCGCATGTGCGCTCCTGCTCCAATGTACAATGTCATGGCTAGGGTCCTCCTTTTGGCTGATGGCAGCGCGCACGACGCGTCCTTGGTCTCGGCAAGCATGGCCATGGCGGTCTCCCTTGCTAACCAGTTGGGATAGGCCCGACTTCAAAGCTTCAGCAAGGTTTCCATCATGGTAGTGCATGTTCCATTTGGCTAGGGAGGTGGTCTCAGCAAGATGGCTCACCGCAGGGTTCGTGGTGGTAGGATGGCAGTGCAGTGGCGAGGTGAGGCCATGATGAGGCGATGCAGTGCTGTGCCGAGCAGCTTACGTCGCTGTAGCTGATCGGGGCGGCGCTCCTGGCTCCGGCGAGGTGCTCCCTGCAGCGGCTTCCTTCTCCACCTTGCTTCTCCCTCCTCCCTCTCTCTCGGCTTGACACTGTGTGGTGCTGTGCCACTAGCGGCGGTGGCGAACGGGCTGAGGGTTAGGGCTCATGGATGTTGGCTTTTATAGCCGAACTCCAAGGGCTCCAATGGTGGACGGCGATTAGGCGATGGTGATACGTGCGGTGCATCCGATGGCTCTCGTGCGGTAGCATAAGCGTGGCGCAAGGGGGAACAAGGTCATGTGATTTGCATGACCCTGGGCCTGCGCCTGCCACGCTGGTCGGCCTCCGATCATGCGGGGAGAATGCGTGGGCTAGGGAAGAAGATGCTACTGTGCTGACAAGCGGGGTCGGGTCATTAGGCGCTTGGCGCGATGTGGCTACATGCGGTGCGTGATAGCTGACAAGCGGGCCTGGCTTGTCAGCGGCTATGTGCGTGCGGGCAGCGATGCTGGGCTGGCTTCATGGGCTACGTGAGCGAGTGGGAGGGCAGGCGGCTAGTTAGCTGGGCCGGTCAAGGCAGGCTAGGCTGAGCTGCTGCCTCCCTCTTCTTTCATTTCTCTTTTATTTGTTGCCAATTTGGTTAGGGTTTATCATAAATATTAAGTAAGTTAGTTAAACATCACATAAGGCAAAAGAATCCAAATCACAAGTGGGTCTAAGGATGCATGCATGATTTATTTATTTAGGAATTTAATTACACATGTGGCATAAAACCAAACTATGCTTATGATTTTAACCTAGTTGGGTCACAACCAATCTAGAACTAGGGTTTGGCTTCTACATGTGTCACTCAACATCACATAGTGCTAACACAAAAATTTTGTAGTTTTGATTTTTGGTGTGTGGATTTTTGGGTTGTTACAGCCTTTGGCCAGCGTATCTGAAGAGCGTCATTCCCACAGTGCTTCCGACCGCCCGCCAACATTGCCAAGTACACCGGGGAGACAAACTCAAGTACTTGGCTTAAAGATTTTTAGCTCACCTACCGAGACGGAGGTGTGGATGATGACCTTTTCATCATTTAATATCTCCCCATCTATGTGGGGGAACATGTTTGGGTGTGGCTCAAATTCCTCTCGCACGACAGCATCCGAGATTGGGCGGACCTCAAGAGGGTCTTCATCAGAAATTTCTAGGGGATGTGTGTCCGCCCTGGTAACTCCTAGGACCTCAAGAGCTACCAGTAGGAGCCTAGTGAGTCCCTGCAGGATTACATCCATAAGTTCTCCCAATGATGCAACTACATCCTAGATGTCATTGATACGGACGTCATTAGCGCATTCCTCTCTAGGATGACCTACAAGTCCCTGATCCATAAGCTTGGTTGCCTAAAGCCCCATACCACCCGCGACCTGCTCGACATCACCGCCAACCATGCCTCCGATGAGGAGGTGGTAGGAGCAGTCTTCAATGGAGGCCTAGACAAAGGCAAGGCCAAGCGCGGACCAAGATGAGGGCCCCTCCACACAGAGGGGCAAGAAGAAGAAAAAGGATTGATGCCAATCGGACAACACCGCATTGGTCGCCGCAGCTGATTGCGCAGGAAAGCAGCCCTAGCAGGACCTGCCTAACCACATCAACAAGATCATGGATAGCCCATGCACCAACCACACCTACCCCATTAAACACCTCTACAAGGACTACGAGCTCCTCAAATGTTTCCTCTGATAGGTCGGCGGGCTAAAATAGGGAGACGACAAAGAGGTGGTAGCCAAGAAAGGAGGCGCGACAGGCAAGGATGGGGATAGCTTCCCTGACCCTAAGGAATGCATCATGATCTTTGATGGATCCAAGGCCATCTGCTCCAAGTGCTAGCACAAGGTGCGCTATAGGGAGGCATATGCCGTTGAGAGGCCGTCCCCTTCTTCCTTAGCTGGTCAGAATCTCCGATCACCTTCAATTAGAGGGACCATCCCTCCCATGTCGCGAGACCAAGATGCTACCCGCTCGTCGTTGACCCCATCGTTCGTAAGAAGCGCCTCACCAAAGTGCTGATGGATGGAGGTAGCAGCCTTAACATCCTCTACATCAACACCCTCGATGCCATGCGCATCCCTCGAACAGAACTCCGCCCAGTGGGCTCTCCCTTCCACAGGGTGATCCTAGGAGCGCAAGCATACTCGCTTGGGTAGATCGACCTGCCCATCACGTTTAGCAACCGAGCCAACTTCCACTCGGAGGTCATTACCTTCGAAGTGGTCGACTTCCCTAGGTCCTACCATTCCATCTTAGGGTGGCCATGCTACACCAAATTCATGGCAATCCCCAACTATGCCTACCTCAAGCAGAAGATGCTAGGACCGAACGACATCATCACTATGAGCAGTGCCTTCTCGCATGCCTTCATGTGCGACCGCGAGCATTTTGAGCTCGCCACCACGGTCATCAACTCATCTGAGCTCCCATGGCTCGGGGAGTCATCGACCCCAACAGTCCCAGACAGCAACAAACCAACCTCCTCGATGACCTTCTACCCGCTCGAGGAAACCAAGGCGGTGGGAATCGACCCCACTGACCCAACCAAGACTATGCAGATCGATACCCAACTCCAAGCCAAATAGGAATGCGAGCTCGTCGACTTCCTGTGCACGAATTATGATGTCTTCACACGGAAGCCATCTGACATGCTAGGCATACCATAGGACATCATCGGGCATGCACTGCGCCTCATTTTGGGCTCAAAACCCGCTAAGCAACACCTACGCCATTTTGACAATGGGAGGCATAGGGCCATAGGCAAAAAGATCGCCAAACTCCTAGCTATCGGATTCATCAGAGAGGTTTTCTACTCTGACTGGCTGGCCAATCCCATTCTTGTTAAAAAGAAGATCAGGAAATGGAGAATGAGCGTTGACTATACTGGCCTCAACAAAGCATGTCTAAAGGATCACTTTCCTTTACCATGCATAGACTAGATAGTCGACTCCACCTCGGGTTGTGAGATCCTCTTCTTTCTAGATGCCTACTCATGCTATCACCAGATCATGATGAAAGAGTTCGATCAGCTCACAACCTTGTTCATCACCCCATATGGTTCATACTGCTATGTAACCATGCCTTTCAGCCTGAAGAACGCTGACACCACCTACCAAAGGTGCATGCAGCAATGCTTCGCTGACCAAATTGACCCGCTTAATCAGCCTGATCAAGCCAAGCGGCCAAAACCAACAATCGCCGTCTATGTTGATGACATAGTGGTCAAAATGGCTCAAGCTTGCGACCTGATTGCAAACTTGACTGCAATGTTCATGAACCTCTGAAGGTTCAACATCAGATTGAATCATGAGAAATGTGTTTTCAGGGTTCCAAAGGGGAAGCTGCTAGGATACATTATGTCCGAGCATGGCATCGAGGCCAACCCCAAAAAGATCATGGCCATCTCCAACATGGGCCCTATACAAAATGTCAAGGGCGTGCAAAGGCTCACCGGCTGTTTGGCTACCCTAAGCCGATTCATCTCCTGGCTCGGTGAATGGGGGATGCCACTCTATAAGCTCCTCAAAAAGATAGACACCTTTGTCAGGACTGAGGAGGCTTAGCAGGCTCTAGAGAGCCTCAAAGCATCCATGATGTTGGCCCCAATCCTTGTTGCTCTTGAATGGGGAGAACCCCGTCGTGGCAAGCAACCATGTGGTGAGCGCCACCCTAGTCGACACCACCTTAAGGTCCAGCAGCCCATATACTTCATCGGGGAGGTACTCACCGACCCTAAGGTCTGGTACCCCTAGGTGTAGAAACTCCTATACACCATGCTGATGGTGACCCAAAAGCTCCTGCACTACTTCACCGACCATGAAGTCATGGTCATCACTTCATACCCACTCGGGGACATCATCCACAACTGCGACACCATGGGATGGATCTCCAAGTGGGCACTCAAACTCATGGGCCATGACATCAGGTATATCCCCTGTACCGCTATTAAATCTCAGGCTCTCGTGGATTTTGTCACCAAATGGATGGAGGTGTAGCTACTGACCCCAGACGTCACCCATGAGTACTAGAACATGTACATCGACGGGTCCGTAATGGCACCTGGCTCGGGGGCTAGAGTGGTTCTGATCTCCCTAAATAGGAGTAGGCTCCGCTATGCCATTTGCCTCCATTTCTCAGCCTCAAACAACATTGCAGAATATGAGGCCCTCATCAACGGGCTACGCATCACCATCGAGCTCGACGCGACATGACTCTATGTCTACGGTGACTCAAAGCTGGTCATTGACCAAGTCATGAAGGAGTCCTCTTGCAAAAGCCCCCTCATGGAAGCATATTACCAGGAGGTGCGCAAGCCCGAGGATAAATTCTAGGGGATCGAGCTGCATCACGTCCCTCGAAAGGACAATGATGCTGTCGATTTTCTCACAAAATTGGCCGCCAGGCGGGATCCGTCTCCGAGAGGGATCTTCATCAACGATCTCCATGAGCCGTCCACCCACGTCCTAGAAGGTCTGATTGAGACACACCCTAACACCAAATTGGTGCTTGAGGGCTCCAACCCTAGTGCCTCTATGATGACATCACCCGCTGACATCACCGTGTTGGCACTCGATCAAACTGACTGGCGAATACCGCTACTCGCCTACCTCCTCGAGGAGCTTCTCCCACCTGAAAGGACTGAAGCCCGATGGATCACTCAATGTGCCAAGACCTTCATCGTGCTCGGTGATGAACTCTACAAATAGAGTCCATCGAGGGTGCTCATGAAGTGCATCCTAACCAACCAGGGGAAGCAGCTCCTCCTCGAGGTCCAAGCTAGGATCTATGGACATCACATGGATCCAAGGTTGCTGGTCAGAAAAACCTTTTGCCAAGATTTTTACTAGCCCACTGCACTATGAGATGTAGAGGAGGTCATCCATAGGTGTGAGGGATGTTAATTCTACTCTTGGCAAACTCATTTGCTCGCACATGAGCTTCAAACCATCCACATCACATGGCCATTCACGGTCTAGGGCCTTGACATTGTAGGACCCCTCAAAAAGGGCCTAGGTGGCTTCACTCACTAGCTCGTAGCGGTCAACGAGTTCACTAAATGGATAGAGGCTAAGCCCATCACAAACATCTAGTCGAATGAGGCGGTCAAATTCTTCCTCAACATCATCTACCGGTTCAGCGTTCCTAACAGCATCATCACTGACCATGGGACTAACTTCATCGGGAAGAAGTTCCTAGACTTTAGTGATGGATACAGCATCAGGATTGACTGGGCCTTGGTCGAACTCCCACGTACTAACAGTCAGGTCGAGCATGCCAACAGCATGGTCCTCCAAGGACTTAAGCCATGCATCTTCGATCGACTCAACAAATATGCTGGGTGATGGGTTGTAGAGGTCCCAGTGATCCTCTAGAGCCTAAGAACGACCCCAAACTGATCCATAGGGTTCACACCCTTCTTCCTAGCCTACAGAGCTGAAGCAGTGCCGCCCTCCGACCTCGACCATGGCACCCCAAGAGTGAAGGCTTTTGACTGCGACCGAGCCATGGAGGCTCAGCAAGACACAGTCGACCTACTCGAGGAGGCCCACAAGATGACCGTTATCCACTTCACTTGCTACCAGCAAACTCTCCGTAGGTACCATGAAAGGAAGATTAGGGGAGGACCCTCGAAGTTGGTGGTCTCATGCTCTGGAGGACCCAATCAATGAAGGAGAAACACAAACTCTCCACCATGGGAAGGACCCTATACGGTGACCGAAGTGATCCGGCCAGGCGCCTACCGACTGAAGGACGACAACGGCAATGTTCTCACCAACACTTGGAACATTGAACAGCTACGTCGTTTTCCCCTAAATTTGGTCTTACCACTTTTTATTCAACACTTGCTCCTATAAAGCACCCTAGCCTGAACACTTTTAGCCTGGGTCGCTCAGGGGCTCTATGAGGGTACAATACTAAATACTACCTCTCTTTTTTGTCACATGGTAAAAACTTTTTTCCCGAATGAAAGCGCATTCCATTCCTTTGATTACCCCATGTGACTTTGTTCTTACTCCCGACCGAGTGCACCGCGCCACAACCTATAGCTACAAGTAGCCGAGTCTCGTGGGCCATGCCTAGGTTCTTAAAAGTTGCAGCCTATGGAACGAACGAGTAGGTACAAAATAGAAAGGATAAGAACAAAGATATGCAAGGATAAAAAACAAAGAATGGATAGTAATTCTATCACAAAATAGAACTGATGTATTCATTGATACAAAAACTGTTCACACAGGGGCTCCCCCATGAACTTAACGATTACATTTGCTGACTACTTCTACTCCAAATACTATTGTGGTTGCTCGGCGGCATCAGCTGATGCCAAAAGAGAGGCCACGGCACACGCCACTGGATATAACCACCGCCATGAGGACCTCGCCTGGTTCCGCTCCCTCGACTTCAGCGAGCGTAATGGGTACCTCAAGGGCATTGCACACATAGATGCTTAGTAGAAGAGCATGGAGCTACTAACCTTCTCATGCAGTCGAGGCCGCTCCTAGACATGGACGCTACCCGCCAAAGTATGGCTGCCATGGCTAGAGGATGTCTCATCAAAATTTATGAACTGACCAACCCAAGTAGCTGTAGGGGCGAAACCTCCCACCAGTGCAGTCCTGAGCATTTTCCCCTCCGACAAGGCTCGCCCAGAGAAGATTCGCTAGAAGGAGTCCATGTACAACTCCATCTAGATGAAGGCCTTGTAGACGATGATGAAACCGGTGATGTATGGCACCCTCTAGTGTGCCACCTCCTTCGGCGGAACCAACCCCTTCTCGGCAAAGGTGGCCAGCACCATCTCATCTACGTTGGGGGACCTACAACTCGACATCATGCTTTGGAATCATGAATGGGTCTGTGAGTTATCCTTTCCTTCTCCCTTCCTCTATTTAAAGAAGAGGCGGAGCAGTTGAGGAAAGGTGATAGGATTGGGGTGAGAAACCCTCTCCCTTCCCCCATTCAATGTGGATGGGAAACGACAGGACGTGCCCTAACCGATGGGACACACCCTGCCTAATGGAATAATGCCTGGTTAGATGAGACGTGGCCTAGGTATGGCCCACCACTACAGCATGACCAGACATGAGAAATGAAGCGCCACCTCATGTAGGCAGCTCTCCGCCTTCTCAGGCGAGACATGGAAAGGCCCAACTATAGGATCTCCGCCCAAGAGAGACCATCGGGCTTCTTAAGTCAATCGAATGGTTCAGGTGAATGCTAAGAGACAGGTAAGGAGCAAAGGGACACCCCATGTGGGCCATGTCGACTCCATCATGAATGACGAGCATGGATCCTAGTCAGACATTTCCGATTAGAGCTCTTCAAACCCCATCACTCGAGTCATCAAGGTAACATTACCAACCCCCACTATTTCTTTATATAATCATTCATACATCCATACACACATTCAATCCATATATCCACGCCCCCTGGACGATTCTACCAGAATTGCCCGAGGGCTCGAGGGCTCGGGGGCTAAGGCATCGCATATGCGGTTAAATGCATCACAACACTCTGTGTTGCATCATGAAGTGGCAGTTGCCTCATTCAACATGAGCAACGATCGATCGGGGTTCAAAGGCTAGCCCACGAAGGGCTCGAGGCTACCTTGCATCAAACAGAGCTAGGGGAGAAAAAGCAAATGAGCCCCAAGCGACCCTCGCCCAGTCTGCCCTAAAGTAGATAGGGTCATCTCAACCTTCTCGTTCGATCCTAAACCTCTACCAAGCCCACAGAATCTCCATCAAGGGGAGGCCAGCAGGCCACCCTGGTCGGTCCCCAAAATGACCTAGGCATCTACCAAGCTGCAGGTTAAGGAATAGTGGAATGTCACAAGAGGGCTATGCTGACCCCGTCACGATCGATGGACCCAGATTCCACTCGATCATACCTGTTAGTGAGCTCATCAAGCGCGTCACTCAAGCCTGAGCCATCGAGGCAAGCGACATTAGCTCAGCCCCTCTGGTAACGAGAAACCATGGATGGGGTAACGCACAAAACTCGACCAACCCCAATCAAGCCCATCAGGGCTCAGGGGCTCAAGACACCTAAACTACCTCGGTTGTGCCCGATGCGTGTGCCCGACACCAGGATCTACGAGCTCTGTCTCACCCAATCCCTAAAAACAACTGCCTCGGCTATGCACAACGGGTCCATGAGTCCACCTCAACCAATCCCTCAGCTACGCCTAATGCTAGGATTTGTGAGTACCATATCGCCCAATCCCTAAAAAACCGCCTCGGCTATGCACGACACCTTGGTTGATGACTCTATCTCGACTAAAATGCGTGCACACACGCCCGCTGACAAAAAACCCCCAGGCGATCCTGCCCGAATCGCCTGGGGGCTTGGGGGCTACACCCATGGGTGCGCTTGCGCGCACCCACTGATGAAATGAAACTTCCCCCGCTGGCAAAACACAAAAAAAACCCAAACGATTCTTACCGAATTGCGTGGGGGCTCGGGGGCTACACCCACGGGTGCACTCGCGCACACCCGTTGTCAAGACAAAAATCCCCCAAATGACTCTACCCGAATCGCCCGGGGGCTCGGGGGCTCCTATCGGGTTCATAAACCTAGGGTCCCTCATGGACCATCTTCCCAACAAAGGCTTAGCCCAGCAGACAATGTTGCAAACGACACGCAACTCATGGGCTAGCCCAAATACCTAAATGATAGGACAGAAGGGCAATCCAATCTCCGACTGGAAGGCCTGGCTGAGAATGAATGGCGCCGGCTTCCGACTCTGGCCCGCCTCTCCAACCGGAAGGCCTCGCCTTCGACTCCGGCTGCCTCCGAATGGCCTCTCCTACTAGAAGGCCTAGCCAAACACTACTTCTGACTCCAACCCGTATCTCCAACTAGGGATGCACCAAACCCTTGCTCACTGCTCTTCTCCAACTGGCACAATCAGAGCCAACTAGGACCAACCGACCGGGGATGCTCGCTCAGTAAGGACCAGGGAATAGATGGAGAAAGTAAGGTAGGGCACTCAAGTCAACTGCAATACTGAGCAACATACCCTATACACCTACAGGACAGTACCTTGCCACCTCCCTGGCATGACATAACCCAAGCAATGTTGTAGGCGCCGATATTTTCCCTACAGTGTTGTGGGCGCCATCAACTCCCATACCAGACAAATACAGTATGGCTCTCCCCTCGTGCCTCTAGGCATCAATAGTGTTGTGGGCGCCGGCATTTATCATACCAGGCGAACATGGTAAAACCCCTACATGCCTCTCGGCATCAACAATATGGCAGGCACCAACGTCTGGCATACCAGAAGAAGGTGACGCAACCTCCCACGTGCATCTGACATTAAATAGTATTGTGGGTGCCTACCATCATCCTGTACCCGCCGAAATGGGCAACAAGACTTAGTAGCAAATGTACTCTTTCCTGCTCACTTGTAAGGCCATCCCCTTCATCTACAAAAGGGGATGCGCTCTCTCCTAATGGATAGATCGATCAGTTCACTAACACACAATAGCAGAACCACCAGGTTCAAACCTCAAACACACGCTCGAATAGATAGCACATAGCAGAGCTCTCGTCACTCTCGGCCCTCTAGACTAGAGTTTGACCGGACCTCTTACACCCCCATCTTTCTCCCTTCCGTTTGTAACCCCACAACAAACTTCAAGCACCTAGGCTCAGGAATAATGTCACCGACCGACTCAAACTGGATGTAGGACACGTTGCCTGAACCAATATAAATCCTATGTCATTGAGTGCTAGGCCACCTCTGATCACAACGTACAGCAAAACTACAAATATTTATGTGTTGGTCACTTTATGCACTGATAGTAGCAAAGTTATCTTAACTTAGGATCTTTATCCTTAGAAAAAACTTGCTACCCGAGCTATCCTTCTTCTTGTTATCTTTGGTGAACTAGCTAAGAGTCTTTACACATCCGTTCCTTTGGGAAAAATATGATACCCTAAATACTTCCAGATGAAGTGCTACAACGGTATATCCGTGCACTTGTGGATTCTTTTGCTTACGCTAAGAAATACCAATAGCTAGCTAGAGCTCACCTAATCAATTCTAGAGCAAGGTCACACAAGCCTATGCACTAGTTCTTTGGCAACCAAAGAGCTCCTACACAAACTAGTGAAGCAAAAGCACAAAGCTCCTAAGCTCACTAGCAATGCTCAATAACAAGGTTACACAAGCCAAATTAGAGAGCTCAAATTACTTAGCTACACAAACTAAGCAATATGACTAACAAGGTTACTCAAACCGAATTAGTCACACTAGGGAGCTACTTCTATGCTACACAAGCAAGAAGGTAACTAGCAAGCTACACAAGCTAACTAATTACAAGAGCAACTACACAAGCACAATGTATATGAAAGTAAATACAAGCTTGTGTTGGGGAATTGCAAACCAACAGGATAAACAAGGTTGACATGGTGATTTTTATCCCGAGGTTCACGTGTTTGCTAACACGCTAGTCCCTGTTGTGTCGACTACTCACTTGGTGGTTTGACGGCTAATTGACATCACCCGCTAAACCCACACATTGGGCACTGCAAGAACCTACCCACAAGAGAGGGTAGCTCAGTGATACGCTCTACTAATGTTGCTCTTCATGGCTCCTGTGGGGTGAGCACGGTACCCCTCACAAATCCTTCTCTGGACCACCACATGATCTTCTTGCATGCTTCATGATGGAGAACTCACCACCAAGCTATCTAGGAGGTGGCAACCTTCAAGAGTAACAAGCACCACCGGCTTGCAACTCGATCACCTAGTGCCACACAATGCAATCTCATAATGCAATGCACTAGAATCACTCACTCGCAATCAATTCGCACTCTTGCAAGCACAAGTGAGTTAGAGGGCATCTAATCACTCCTACACAAGCCTTATAGGCATGAGGGTGCTTAGCAACCAGCCCAAGGCCGGCTAGTGCTTGGTTATATAGCTCCCCAATCAAATAGAGCCATTAGGTCACATAAGTGACCATCAGACCGTCTAACACAAGGTCCAATGCCCTGCCGTGGCCACTTCGGCGCTGCCACGCGTCCTATTCAAATCATACCAACTGTTGCCACCCAATGGCCCTTAGTCGCATGTTGATCATTACCGTCAGACCCAAGGACTAGACGCATCAATGGACCCAGCATAGGATGAGTCCGACGTGGTCCAGAAAGCATCAGAAAGGGTAAAACACGTTGAACTAGAGTTCGATGCACACCGAGAGAGTCTGATGCCTCCACGTGTTGCGTGCATGAAAAAAATCATCATTAGCCAGACATCAACAGACCCAAGGAACAGTGACACTGGCTAGTCCGACACCCTAGATTCACAGAGTCTGACGCTGCTGTGACATAACCGCCTAATTCATACAAGATAAAGTATTGTTGTCCCCGTTTAACACGTTGACGTGCACATACTTTCACTTATATAAACCCAGTAGTCCACCGAGTGTCACAAAGGACCTTGGTAAATCCACATCACAACCAAGATTGCATGATTAAGTAAATACACATCATATACATAGAGTTGTAGCGAAAATAATGTTTACAATGAGTTCACAAATAATAATACAAGTTTGGGTTTCAAAACCGATTAGTGAAAACAACATAGCTTTCAACTGATTATAATAATATAAGTTCCAAATACATTGCTAGCATATGTGACATCCTTTGACAAAAGCATATAGATAAGAACACTATATAGACCCACTGAGCCCACCGGCGGTTAGCCACCATCTTTAGCAGGCTGAGAACTTCACCTACAACATGGTGGGATAAACCTTGAGTACAAGAAGGTACTCAGCTAGACTTACCCATCATAAACCAAAAATAAAGTGACACCAAGGATCATGCAAGGCTATATAAGTGGAGCTAGCTTGACAACATTTTGCATAAAAAGCCACTAATTTAGCTATACATTTTATAATTCAGTCATCAAGTTAATTATATCTATTCATCTCTAGATTAGCAACTAACCTATGCCAAACATGTGGTATATCATTTAGTAGCATAACAATAGTAACCATAGCCAGTGTAAGATTTTTATATTCATCAGAACCATCATATTCCATAATCCAATTACTACGATGAAGGGGCTCAGTCAAATTTCTCACTATCTGGGAGAGACGGCGATTCGAATCAATTTCAACCAGCTGGGAATTTATTCCTAACACAAACCCAGACATACCTGCGCTAAGGTAGTCTTAGGTCACCTTTGGTATAACTCAGATACACATTTTGTGGGTTCGATCAGCGCCGCACAACTAGGGACAACCAGCTGCCAGGACGATTTGGACTACCCTACCCTTGGGCTCATGTCTGGCTCCCCACACATCCTTACTACCATCAAGAGTGCGCACTTTGAAAGAATGAGGCACGACCTGAGTTGAGCTACTCGGCTTCGTGGTTAAAACAAGTTATATGGCCATCTAAGTGAGAGGCATGCGTTCAAAATGACAATAGGACCTCCAATGATGCGGTCCTTAATCGGTACAGATGGAATCACATGAGTCAACCTAAACATAGACTCTGCCTGGCCTCCATTTATTCATCACCCCATGGTTCTATTCCATGATAGCAAATATAGCCAATCGTGCTCTGGTATCCACCTATATCTTGCAAGTGACTGGAAATCACCTGACTTCTACCGGTCTAAGCATTGCTAAGCATATATTCGATCCTGGACCTACATAGGGTTTAAGGTACATTTCTGGACAAGAAAGTTATATGCATCAAGTATTTCCAATCAACTCCTATAACCTAATGCATCAAACATAAAGACACAAGTGATATTTGTAAAAACATAGGAGGCTTAGAATGCCCCGAGACTTGCCTAGGATCCAACACAAAGTTAGTTCAGTTAGCTTGCACCATCTTGGGGAACATTTTTCACTCTAGGCATGCACTGCATGGGTCCTTCCATCTTTGGGATAGGTCCACCAACATCGTCTTCTGGTTTGACTCCATTTATCATGTGCTTCATGTCCACATGTTGTGCATCTAGCGTACCTAGATGAGATGCAACAATACCAGTGCATGAATGCGAAGAATGGTAACAAGAGATGCATCATATAAAAGCATTCAAGATAAGTATAATGTTACACCTCAAGACATTGCACTTAGAGAGCAAGTCATTTAACTAACTATCACTCAAGTCTAGCATAGGGGTAGCAAGCATAACAAGCATGGCACACCAGTTAACTCAAGTCAAACTATTACAAGCATTTAACAATCAAGAACTAATTAAGCCTAGCATCACATAAGAACTAGGGCTATGGTGAACGACACCAACATAATTAAAGCTCTAGCAAAACATGCATCAAGATTATTTTGTGGCAACATGCATACATGACCATTTATTAGTTACGTGCTTGACCAACATTATATAACACATTTATAAGATAACTCAAGTATATCAATTTAACTCTAGTAGGGTCATGAGCTAACACTAACAAGCATACAAAGTAATGCAAAGTGAAACAAACAACTTTAGGTACATGCTCAGATTATGGGTAGCAGCACAACAGTCACTTGTTTCAACCATAACTAGAGTTATAAACATTCAATAAAGGTGATCTTAGACTTTATGGAAAGCTAATGAAATTATATCCAACTATTTTATTTATACTTAGAGCTGATTCTAAAGCTAACCAAGTCAAAATACA
Organism: Miscanthus floridulus; assembly: GCF_019320115.1. Taxonomy (NCBI): domain Eukaryota; kingdom Viridiplantae; phylum Streptophyta; class Magnoliopsida; order Poales; family Poaceae; genus Miscanthus; species Miscanthus floridulus. The sequence goes on from NC_089596.1 coordinate 30,821,948, forward strand.
CTAAGGAGCAGGTCTGCACAAATAGTGGACAGAAAAACTGATATGAACTTCAGAGATGCATATCCAGAGTTCTATCCATCCAACAAATGTGGTTATTAACTTTTTAGAAAGCTTATTAAGTTAGATACAACTTTGTTATTATCATCTAAGGGTGATTTTACAGCAAAAATGGTTAAACAACACAAAGAAGGCATCTCTGTCAAGATTTGGACAGAATCTGTCATTCTACTTTGAACAGCAATAACGAGAGTTCTAGACCACAAAAAGCAGTGATCTTAGACATTTTAGAATTCTTATGAGAATCACTACAACTCTTCTAAGATCACCAGAAGGTTATTCAAAACTTAGCTATGCCAAACAACACAATCATTCATATCTGCACAGAGAGCATGCAAAACCTAACAGGAAAATTGTAAAATCTATAGCTCCTAAACCATCAGGCCTAAAATCATGCACTTTTAGTACAAGCAAGACAAGGAAATTATCTACAACTTTTGTATTCAACATATCTACAGAAAACAACATTTTCATCACAAAAATATCCCCACCACAAAAACTATATATGCAGCCATAACAGCAGAGATACAACTATATGCATTTACCATTTATGTTGTTAACAACTAATATTTTGTGGCTATATATGCAGCTCCATACAACTCCTAACTATAACCAAGCAATCACATTACCTAGCACCAATTATTAGAAGTATTACATGGCATAAACACAAGCATCTACTAACAAACTTTTATTAGTTTTTCTATATATAAGAACATATATATTAATTATAGGTGATGTTGCAAACATCTCATTTGGATCTCAAATTTTTATGAGAGATAGATGATGACAAAAATATGATTACTGTACAAATCTTACATGCTCAGGTTTTATAGATTAATTATTACAAAGAAGACAAACTGCTAATGCAAGAAAACATGTGAGAGCAAGATAAATCTAAAACACACTATTTTATACAAACACATGGCCATATTATATGTTATTATGGTAGCACAACATCATACAAAGGTAGAGGAACAACATTTTCCATTTTTACACCATCATAAAAATTATAACTTACTTAAAACCATTTATCAAGCACTAAACAAGTTAAAGCAATAACTCAACCATATTGCATCCAATGAGTATGAACTTTTTACCACAGCACACATATAGCATCAGTAGCCTACCATAAAAATTTCATAGCAATTGGAGCACCACAACTTTAGATATGAATTTATACCTAGAAAACCCTAATTAACATAGATAAATATGTGCAGTAAAAATTTCTCCTAAAACATATGATATTATGACTCTACTGCATAAATCTACTATCAAGGATTCCAAAAAGTCTTCATTTGCTATTTTACAATTTTTCTATGATTTATTATGATTTTCCAAAGTTTTAGCCATAAAAACAAATTTGCACCGAGGACCCTGAACTTTCACAAAAACAAATTCCAGCGAAATGGTTCTTCTAGTCACTATTCACATGAGTCACAGACTTTGCAGATAGGCCCTTCCCTTTCTTTGAATTCTTATGCGAGGTCCTTCTTCTTCTTCTTCTATCGAATAGAATAGGTAGGGGAGGCCGATGGGTGAAAGGTCCTAATGGCTAGAGGGGGGTGAATAGCCTATAAAAATTTCTACAACAACACTTAGCAAAACCGTTAGATAAATATGAGGCGAAGCGAGTGTTGCGCTAGCCTACTAAAAATGCAAGCCACCTACCACAATTCTAGTTTATATAGTCTCTATTCACACAATGGCTATGTCACTACACTAAGTTAGTGTGCTCTCAAAGGCTAACTAAAGAGCCACACTAACCACACTAACAAGCTCTCACGACTAGCTACACTAAAGAGCTTGACAACTAGTTTCCGGTAATGTAAAGAGAGAGCAAGATGGTTATACCGCCGAGTTGAGGAATGAACCAATCAATCACAAGAATGAATACCAATGAATATCAATCACCTCAGAATCAAATGTTGACACAATGATTTTTTACCGAGGTTCACTTGCTTACCAGCAAGCTAGTCCTTGTTGTGGCGATACACTTAGTTGGAGGTTCACGTGCTAATTGGTATCACATGCCAAACCCTCAATAGGATGCCGCACAACCAACACAAGATGAGAATCACACAAGCCACGATTAGTTTACTAGAGTACCTTTTGGCTCTCCACCGGGAAAAGGTCAAGAACCCCTCACAATCACTACGATCGAAGCCGGAGACAATCACTAACCTCCACTTGATGATCCTCGCTGCTCCAAGCCATCTAGGTGGCGGCAACCACCAAGAGTAACAAGTGAATCCCATAGCGAAACACGAATACCAAGTGCCTCTAGATGCAAACACTCAAGCAATGCACCTGGATTCTCTCCCAATTTCACAAAGATGATGAATCAATGATGGAGATGAGTGGGAGGGCTTTGGCTAAGCTCACAAGGTTGATATGTCAATGCAAATGGCCAAGAGAGTGAGCTTGAGCTAGCCATGGCGCTTAAATAGAGAGCCCCCACGAATAGAGCCGTTGGCTCTCTGTTCACTAAAAAACGGGGCGATCAGACGCGCCGATCAAATCGATCGGACACACCCTGCCAGCGTCCGGTCAATGGATGGCTACCACATCATCCCTCACTTCAAATGCTGAGCGTCCAATCTCAATGGTTAAGTGATGATCGAAGATAGCATAGTGCCACGATCGGACGCACCTATGCCGAGTCTGGTCATTTCCAAAGAGGTTCCATTCATGACCGGATGCGTTAGTTTGATCATGACCGGACATAGGATCCCAATGTCCGGTCACTTCTAGAGAGCTACTCAACTACGACCGGACATGTTCGGTCAGTCATGATCAGATGCAGCATCAGCGTCCGGTCCTTCACCTCTTCTCTACGCACCACCACATCAGCATGACTGGACACTAAACAGTGTTCAGCCAGAGTTCGGTCACCTATGTCCAGTCATAGGCCGAGAGTACCATCTTCTTTTATAATTGACTGGACGCTGCTCCCCAACATCCAGTCACCACGTGACCAGCGTTCGGTGTACTCTATGAAACCCTGTCTTTTTCGGTATAGGGCGCTGGTGGCACCGTCGGACACTCCGCTATTGAAGTTACAAACTCTTGGTCCCAAGTGCTAAACACAATGTGTATCACCTTTATGTATGTGTGTTAGCATATTTTCACAAAAAATTTCAAGGTTGTTAGCACTCCACTAGATCCTAAATACATATGCAATGAGTTAGAGCATCTAGTGGCACTTTGATAACCGTATTTCAATATGAGTTTCATCCCTCTTAATAATATGGCTATCGAACCTAAATATGATCACACTCGCTAAGTGTCTTGATCACCGAAATGAAATGGCTCCTACCACTTATACCTTTGCCTTGAGCCTTTTGTTTTTCTCTTTCTTCTTTTCAAGTCCAAGCACTTGATCATCACATTGGCATCACCATCATCATGTCATGATCTTCATTTGCTTCACCACTTGGAATGTGCTACCTATCTCATGATCATTTTGATAAACTAGGTTAGTACTTAGGGTTTTATCAATTCACCAAAACCAAACTAGAGCTTTCAGCAGACCGGTCGATCTTGGTGAGTGGTGGCCGACAGTGGCGGGGAAGGGCCACGGTCGTGTGATGGTGGGCCATGCCCATGGGTGCCCTCATCCTGGCCTAAGGCCGACCGTGGCTCCCTGGCCATGGGCGTAGGTGGTAGCCCGATAATGGCTCTAGTGGACAGGGGCGCTGGCAAAGCTTTGGTGGTGGGGGAAGAGGCAGTGGAGCACCTAGGGGCCCATGCACATCTACTGGTAGCTGCAGTTCACACCATGGTGGCCCAACATGGCCTAGTTGCGCATGCTGGCGGCGATGGCCAGTTGGGCGCCGGCGACAGTAGTGCACGGTGGTGGAGGCATTCGAAGGAGAGGCACGACATGCATGGGGTGACTCGAGGAACACCAAGGCAAGGCCAGTTGGGATGGAGGAGGCTCATAGCAGTGGTAGCAAGCCCTGCTCTATGGTGGCCATGGCGGAGCTTGGTGTGCCCGCACGCACGCGCCATAGAGCGAGAGCAAGTGAGGGAGAGGTAGAGAGTGAGCCCGGGTGTCCTCGACAACTCCCCATCAGCACAGAGAGGCAGGGGCGCACGTCAGCAATGGTGGAGCGTGCTCTCGTGCATGGAGGACACATCGGCAATTCATGGAGCACGTGGCGGGCAACAGTGCGGGTGCAGTGGGTGCCGATTTTGGGCTAGCTACGGCCTGATTTGGACCTTGGGCCTTAAACAAAGTTTGTTGTACTCCAGATGTTCTCCAACTTTTATTAAGGCACTCAGGGCATTAGGGCAACGTCTTAGGAGATAATTATGTCCAAAGTTGACACTGTCAACAGTTTAAACGGGGTTAAACTTTGCCCGGTTGGATCCCAATTTAACTGGTCAAACTTGGTCAAACTGAGTCCAAATTTTTATGAGCTCTTCTCCAATGAATTATCTCCAACTTTCATTTTTGGAACTATTCATGTTGCTTAACAAAAATCTAAGAACGTGAGATGCCAATCATTGCCACTAAAATTCTGAGAGAATTATTTTGTGGGCTGATAACAACAGCTGATTCAATCTTTGAGCCTCTATTTGGCTTATTTCCAAGCTGATTTGGCTTTTGATCCAAAAACAAAGTTTGTAGCACATAAACTAAATTACCAATTTTATTAAAGGTCAAACCTTGTATCTTGAACAAAAACTATTGCTTTACTTTGGTCAAAGCAATATCACAATAAAGCTTTAAATTATGCTTTTTGGTCCATTGAAGCATTTTCTTGACATTTGCTCAACATGAACCTTTCATGACTTTTGTTCATGAGTTTAATTAGAGATATTTGAGCAAGGTTGCAAGATTTGGTCAACATCACATGTTTATAACTCATACAGGATCAACATGGAGTTACCACAACATTACAACACTTGGTACAAAATAACTTACATCAGAGTGCAGAAGACTTATAGATTTAGATTACAAAACATGTTCAAGTCAAAACTTAAGTTCAAATGGTGAGTAGAATGGTGGAAGCGACTTAGGTAAAACATCCAAGGTAGAAAAAGATAGCCAGATCATGTTGAGCCCACCAACACAACCTTGATTAGCAGCACTAGCCAGCACCTGCAACAAGGGTTTAACAAACCCTGAGTACTTGAGGGTACTCAACAAGTCTTACCCGACTAAAAGAAAAGACTTCAAGGGTATGCAGGCTTAAGGGAAAGTCTGAATCAAGAATAACTTTTGCAGAAAAAGCTTACTACAAGTGGATCCTTAATTTCAATATTTTTAGCTCAATATTATGTTATTATTAGTATCCAGTTTGCACCTATTCTAGCTCAATCACTTCATTAATCATCTCACCTCATATCCATAAGTAATCATGTTTCATTGATTAACTACGATGTAGTTCAGTTGATCGTGTCTCCTGTTACCGTAGAGCAAACGGCGATTCGAATCGATTTGGCCTAGCTGGGATTTCCTTACCACATGACATATGTAGGTCCTAGACCTACATATATCAACCCTCACTCGGATCCTCCAAAACATGAATTGGTCTGCGCTACCCGAGAGCACCGTACTCCACCTCCCTGCGCCGCTCGTTGCAGATTCATAGGATGTGTACATGCTCCTCTCAATATCTCCCACACCTAGTGCATAGTTGTTTTTTCACATAATGAAATAGCCGAGATATCAGGCTTACCGGAGTATGTGGCCAGTACTACAAGTCATGATCACACGTGGCCCTACAACGATCGGTCCTTAACCAACATAGGCGGGATGAGCACGAGCAGGCGATCCTATCTACCCATGAACATTTACCATAACCTCGAGTCCCAACCAGTCTCAATTTGACATTATCATTATGGTATTCTCATGACCCATAAGCCGAGCCGAGTGTTGGCGGCCACTATCGATCAAATCCGATGGTCAAATAAAGTCCAAAACAGGAGAAATAAACAATCTTTTGACACATGCTTTTACTATTGACCTAGTTCCACTTGTATTGGAGAAACATGTTTTACAGGACAAATATTTAAATACAAGTGGAAAACCAAGCAAAAGGCGCAATTCAGAAAGTGTAAAGCAGAAATGTGCAACGAAAGTAATTGAGAAGGCCACCTTCATGCAACAACCTAGGCCAAGCACCACCGGGGGAAGGGTCCAGACCCACCCAGGAATTGACCATGCAAAGGCGGTCGAAAGGCAGGCCCACCAGGGTGCAGGCACACCATGGGTGCGGGCGCAACCCCACCGCTGCCTCTCGGGCCCACGCTCCTCCGCCGGTTGCATTGCTCCATGCATAGGCAGTTTTGGCTGGTTTCCTTATTCTTCAGCGCCAAACCGGCTGCCATGTCACTATATAAAAAGGAGTAGAGCTCATTCTCAAACACATATCATTTGGAGCCTCTACCTCACTACCCTACTCTTGCAATCTTTTAGCTTTTAGTAGTAGTTTTGTGAGCTAGCAAAGCTATCAAGGAGGGCTTGGCTCCTTGGAAGAAGAGTGACATCTTGGTATGAATGCTATAAAGAATTCTTCCATAGTCATGCTTTCTTACTTACAATATAGCAAAGCATATGAACTAGACTATAGTTCTCATGTTATAATCATGACATATGAACTAGCATATAGTTTGTATGTTATGATCTTGACATATAGAACTTTATGGTTAATCATTCATATAACTTATATGAGTAGAATTAGAGCTAAGTTGAGGTGGTGGTTCATCGTACCTTCGGGTGTGCCCAAGTTCTTTACCTGTCGATCTGTAGGGTCAGGGACCTAGGGGAATTCGGGTAGTTTCTACGCACGCAAGCATGGTGCTTGGGTATGGAGAAACAGGTGAAATGCTTGGGTATGGAGAAACAGGTGAATACATTTCCTACTCTCCTATTGAGGGGTAGGCGGCAGGTGGTGATAGCCCTGTTTGTCTCTTGTAATCCCCCACATTCAGGTAGGGTGTAGGAGTCTAAATTGTCACCTAAGGTTGCTGGCAGACCAGTACTCGGTGGCCTCTCGACCTATATTGCACTTAGTTCTAGCTCTAACCATGTAATTTGTATGATCATCACTTGTTCTTTGCACGGCTTTATTAGAACATGCTGGCTCTACGTAGGGATATTCTTTTATTCTTTGTTTTCCTTTTATCCTTGAGGTTGACCCAGATGTGTGTCTACTATCCTTGAAATACTATTTTTACCCCTGTCATGAATTATATTCCACTATGCAAGTATGTAATCTTGTTCATGCTCATGCTAGACTCTTATACCTTTCCCTCCTTTGGGAAAATATAAATAACAATACCCTAAATACTTTTAGGTGAAATGCTACAACGATAGATCCATGCGTTTGCGGATATTTTTTATAATCATTAAGAACTATCGTAGTTGGTGTTTCTTGGCGGTGTCGCTAAGGTTAACTCAATCTTAGTGATGGTGTTAAGAAATACCAATATGCATTTCTTGCGTCGTTGCCAAGGATGGACTTGAAACCTCCACACTTGGTGATTGCGCTAAGAAATGCCAACACTGAGAAGAGCAAAGGTAAAACCTATTTCTCATGAATGATGAAACCATCACTCGACTTCTATCAAAGTCTAAGCATTACTAAGCATTAAAGGTATCGACCTATTCATACTAGTAGGGTACAACTAAGGATACCTGAATGTCAAGGTATTCATACAACAACGGTATTCGACCAACTCTGAATTACTTAATGCACATCACACAAGACTTAAAGTCTAATAAAGATTTATAAATACTAAGAGAGGGTTTATGCTCTGGGGCTTGCATGTGTTGCAGAGAAGGTTAGTTCCCACAAAAGGACCACATAAGTTAAACTTGGCACCAACACCACAGTGGATGGGACCTTCTCCGAAACTTGATCAACACAAATCTTCTCACTCTTGTGAACTACACGTAATAAGATGATGCACGCTTAACATGATGGACTACATGTCATGATGCATGATGAAAGATACACAAGTGCATAACAGAACTTAAACTAATCTAAGAAAGTTGAGTATAACTTTCCTTCGTGGTACAACTAGGGTTATACTTCACAAAGCATTTTGATTATTTGATTAACAAGTCGATCATGTGTTAACAAGAAAGCAGCACAATTCACATTACAAAAGAGGGCTACGACTGCTATGGTTCACTTAGTGTAAACATTTACCAACTAAGACTATAAAGAGAGGACATGCATAAGCAACACACTTAATTAGTCATTACATTACTAAGAGATCATATTTATTTTATCCAAAATATTAAACTAGCATTACTATACCTTAGCCACCATCTTAGGTCATTGCATACAAGAAGCAATCACAAGGCTTACATCCATGCATCTACTAATAAAACATTTAATTAAGCCATTTTGGTTACTTAACCAAAAGTTGATTATGAGCATACCAAGAACATAATTAAGTTGCTGAGGAACAGCAGAAGTATTTGTGTCCCAAGGTCTACAATCAACTCCAAAATACACCAAAGTCATTTTATGATTTATCCTAATTATTCTGGTAATTATTAATTATTAATTAAAGCATGTAATTAAGTGGATAAATTAAAATTATCCAAACAGTACCAAACTTTTTGTGGAGCTAGGTATTAACATAATAAGCATACACAAAAAGTTTCATCATAAAAGGATAATTATTCTATAAAAATCATGAAAGGTCCATTTTATAATTAAAAGAGGTAATTTTTAATCATAACAAAACTACTGATTATTGCTATTTCATATTTTCCTATGTAGAGCACATCATAACAAGGCTACACAAAAAGTTTCATAATTTTATCATGCTTCTATATTTACTTATGAATTAAGAAAAAACTGCACATTTAATCATTTTCTGAAAAAGAATAAATCCTTTTCTGCGCCATAAATCTTTTCTCACTCCCACCACTACCCACAGACACTGACATGGGGGCTCGTGGTCAATAGCACAGTATACCCACGCGCAGCCACGGGTACACAGCCTTAGACCGTCGTTTCCTCGTCGGCGGTGAGGTCGACGATGACAAGATTGGCCCCTACGCTATCCCCATCACCCCACACATCGATCTACGGTGATGGTTGAAACCCTAGGGCACCACGGCGAGCTTGATACTGGCCATGGTGGACCGGTGGCACTCCAGCGCAGCGGAGAAGGCTGACGGCGAGTTCTCCAACCACGAGAAGGTTACCAGCGTGCTCCCCACACGCGTGCAAACACGCCTATGCTACTGGTCGATCGGATTAGGGCTCCGCATGAGCTTGCCAGCGACCATGGCAGCACGGTAGGGCAGAGCATGGCGGTGTGATGGCATTCCGGTGGCTATGGGGCGATAGAGATAAAAATGGAGGCATCCTACACGGTCAGGAGCTCACCTAGACCTCATAGCACTACTTGGTTGAGGCGGAGGTGGAACAGAGGTGGCTACCAACGATGATGGCGGACACGGTGGCGTGGGCTAGGCGGCGAAATGGTGTTTCGATGGCTCCGGCAGGTGCTTGACAAAACCAACAGGCCAATAAGCATCACTGAGCCACAAAGAAGCGAGAACAACAAATGAATGGGCGTGTGGTGCTTTGGATAGGTCTAGCCATGGCGATGAGCCCTTGGTGTCCATGGCAGAACGTCATGGAGAAGAAAGCAGAGCATGGGCAACTCTGGCGGCAAGAGGCGAAGTGAGCGGGATCAAGCCATGCAAAAGTGTGGAGAGAAGCTACGTCCAAAAGAAATTTGGCAAAGGTGCTGTGGTGACGGCTAATTCCACGACACGTGGAGGTGGTCGGCGGCGAGTAGGAAGAGGAAAGAGCGAATGGCCGGTGGCGCTGCGCTTTAAAATGGCGTGGCGAGGCATCAGGACGCGACAGCAGCTACATGGGGACCATCCATGGAAACAGCTACGTGTCACGCGCGCGCAAAGGCGGTGAGCGAGAGTGGCGGCTCGCCGGTGAAGCAGCTACGTGGCACCTGCTTGCCAACCACTATAGCAGACTGAAATGTGCATCTTCATCTCCCTTGTTCCCATGATTTCAAGTGATAGCTTGGCCAACTCCAAGAATGAAAGTTGTTCACCAACACGAGCTCTCCAACTTTTCTTAAAAGATTGACACTCAAAACTTTGGATTCAGTTAGGGTTACGCGAAAAATAGTTTTGGCAAAGCATTTTTGAGTAATTAATTAGAGGTGAAACAGTTATCAAACATCACAAACAAGGGCACATTATCAAAGTTGAAACATTATACTAATGCATAGAATCAAAGTTGCACAAACTTTATTCATGAAATTTCATTCAACAATCCACCAAAAATTGAAATTAATAGCTACATTTCAGGGACTTAACCAAAATTGCTAAGTGTGGAAACAACATTGAATTCAATCTTTGAAGCTTAATTTCAACATGTTTGACTTAGAAACATTTCCTAATTTTGCTTCTATTTTATAGAGCACACTTTAGACTATAAAGTTTATATTAACAAAATTTTAATTGTTTAAGCAAATTCACATATATAAAATCACAAAGAATCTTAAATATATTGATATTGTTATCAACATTTCATGTATCATATAAAACACCACAAATGCAACATGACACATGCTATATTTGAAACTTGTAATGCATAAATGACACAGTGATTGATGTTTATGCTTCAAGATGCTCATGATCAAAGTTTAATTGCTTTCTAACATCTAGGATGTTACATGGCCACGCGGAGTCCAATGCCTCCTGAGCTACGGTCCAACACCCCTATCTCTTCTCTGTTTCTTCACCGAGTTGATCCGATTCAACTCCAATAACTTCTCCTTTGCAAATGTGCCAACACCACCAAGTGTACACCACCATGTGAATGTGTGTTAGCATTTTATAAACATTTTCCAAAGGATTAGCACTCAATTTACCACGCCACTCGATCCTAGCAACGATGAGAAGTTAGATCACTCGAGTGGCACTAGATGACCGATATGCAAATAAATTTGCCCCTCTTGATAGTACGGCCATCTATCCTAAACCTAGTCATAAACTTCTCTACACACCTATGATCGATGAAATGAAATGCCTATAGGTTATACCTTTGCCTTACGCATTCCATTCCATCTCCTTCAATGTTGATGCAACATGTGCACCAACCTTGATCAACAAATGATATGATCCACTTCATATCATCATGTGACCTTGTTGTTTCATCAATCTTGAGCTCACTTGTTTTTCACTATTGCCTTTGTCCATCGACGCCAAGTCTTGCTCAAGCTTCACCGCCACGCGGTCCATCACTCCAAAGCCTCCAACTTGCCTTTCACGCTTGCAACCGGTCCATCAAGCCAAGTCTTGTCTTGATCTTCTCCACCTTAGTTACATGACTCAATGTCATGTATCATATGCAATGAGAACTCCTTCATCACATGTGTGAACCTTGCAACAAATCCAAGCCATCTTCACCGTCATGGCATGTGTTGCTCACACAAGTGTACCTACGGACTAATCAACTATGTATCTCACATTTAAACACATTAGTCGACCTAGGTTGTCACTCAATTACCAAAACCAAACAAGGACCTTTCACTAGAGCTGCTTTATACTAAGGAGGATGAGCCAAGATTTGTGGCTTCTTCCAAGGATCCAAAACTAGAGTTGTTTTTGGAGGAGTTAGAACCCTGCTAAACAAACCTAAATAACAAGTGGTGACTTATACCACAGACCCAAACCTAAGTTGCCTCATGATCAATTCAAACTTCGTTGTGCTAATCCAAGCAATCTCCTCATGGATCCAAGCCTTTCATACTTTGCGCCTCCACGGCTCTCACTCAGTTCAACACTCTATTGTTGTTGCTGCCCTACTTTGTTCCACACAAAATGGCCACGTTTGCATGACATGCTCCTGCCTAGCAGCTCTGCCCTACATGGCCACCAATGTGGAGAAGACCCATGGAGCAAGCACAACAACAGCAGGAAACAAAAGTGTACTCCCTCTATCCCATAATATTTGACCTTCGAGCATTCAAAATTTATCCCAAGCTTAGTTGTTATACTCACTTCACAATGCACATTTATCTTTTCCCAATATATCTCTTTCCTTCTCATTTTCTATGCACTATAATTTTAACACTCCTTAATTCCTGTGCCTAAAGCTAAAAAGTCATATATTATGCGACATGGGGAGTAAGTCATAAACCAAGGATGAACTCGTTTGCCTTTATGTTTCGAGGGAAGGTTGTCTTAGATAAATAGAGTATTCCTTAGCAGATTACTGGTCTCTATAGCAAACACCACTAAGGTGTTGTTTGAATCCCGGTGGATTCTAAAAATTTGGATAAAAAATCTAGTGCATTCATTGGATTTTGTATCTATATACCAAAATTCAGTAGAATCTAGCATGTTTAGATGAGATTTTAGGATTCTGATTTTTTATCTAGATTTGTAAAATTCATAGGATCCAAACATAGCCTAAAAATACATCATGTGCCTTCCAAATTAAACGCCACTTTTAACGTAATGATGATATAGTGAATAAGGGCATCTCCAAGAGTATCCTATTTTTTCCTCCTGAAAAAATGTAGTTTTGCAATTCCTAAAAATGTAAATTTGGCTTATGCTGATTTATTGTGAGAGGAAAACACTGTTCATCTACTGAAAAGTAATACTGAAGTAGTTCAAACGAATAGGGCATAGAAGACAATTTTACATCAGGAATCCTATACTATCTCTAAATTATCGTAACAACTTTTATATATTCTTTCTCTCTCGTCCATTTGCATCAGGAACCCTTTGTAACACCTCTAGTGTTTTGACCTAGCACTAAAATTTGACATGTCATCATGTGCATTGCAAAGCATTCATAAAGTAGAAAATTTTGAATGCATTCACTAAATAAGCTTTATTTCATAAGTTGTTATTTTATGTGATGTGATTCAAAAGTCTAAATAAAGATCATGACCACAAGGGTCAAATTTCATGTGATCATGAGAGGCCATGTGTCATTTGACTCAAATAACCCTAATGGGCCATGTTACTGGTCAAAAATCAAAGTTAAAGTAAAAAGGTAAACAAATCAAATTTAAATTCAAATTCAAATCATAAAAGTCCTTTTTGCCCCTTTTGTCTAATTCAAAATCCATTTGGAATTTGGGGTGTGACAAAAAGCAAAGTTGAAGCTTATTTTATAAGGATCAACTTTGGTATTCAAAGTTTTTAAAGTTTACTTATAAAATTTGGAGTAATTTTGAAATGATTCAAATGCTCAAATGCACCCCAAATTCAAATTTCAAAATGGAGCTAGAATTTGAAAATGTTCATTAAAACAAAGTTGTAGAGTTTGAAAAGTTGAGCAACTTTCATTTTTGGAGATTTTCAACTTCTTTAGAAAAATTATGAGTAATTTGCAAAATAAACGCAGTGGCAATTCTGTAAATAATTCAAAAATGAGGACAAGCCGAGCGCCACCTCCCTGCTTGCCGCCGGCGCCACGCAGCTGCCGCCGCCGATCTTTTTTCGCCACTTTCTCGCGCGATGACACGCCGTTGTCTCCATGGCGAGCTCGTTCGTGAGCTGTCGACGCCGGACGCATCCTTCTCTACTATAAATAGGAGCACCACCGCCGTCGTCGTCCTCCTTTTTCCTCTCTGCTCTGCTCCACCACCGATCAGCTCCACCGCTCGCCGTAGTCGCCGTCGATCCCTTTCCGTCATGCCTAGCTAAGCCAACATGATCGCCGTGACCTAGCGCTCCTCTTAGGCTTGCTCACATCGCTTGGGTTGGCCGGAATCGCCCGGCGCAACGCGTTCTTCCCCGTGACCGGCAGGAGCTCTGCCACGACTAACCTCACTGTGGCCAAGCTGCTCCAGACCGTCTCCGCCTTCACCGAGTCCACCGTCGTGATCGCAGTGAGCTCCTGAGCGTGCTGCTCTCTCTGTTTTACTCTCTATCGCGCTGTAGTCGGCGTTATGCCATGCGCCGCCATGCCCACGCCACAGTGGCCGCCATGGCTGGCATAGAGCTCACTCTAAGGCGCCTGCTGCTATTTTGTGGGCTGGGGTAGATTCGCGAGGTAGAGTAAGTCATGCAGGTGCGGTCTGCCTCGCCGGAGCATCACCACCGGCGCGTTTTGGCTGACCGGTGATGGCAGCGCCGCTGTATCCTTGTTCTGTGTCACTGACGAGCGGGGCCTGGCTGTCAGTGAGAGAGAGAGGGAATAGTGAGATTTTGTTATTTCTGGATTTTGAATAGTGCAGTAACTTTGGAAATTTATAAGAAAATCATTATAGCTCCAAAAATTCTGAAAATTTGTGTGTAGCTTCTGTACATGTTCTAGTATGGTTTAAAAATATGAAACTTGAAATTTGAATAAATTTTTAATGTTCAAAAATTCAGTTAATTAATTGATAAATGTGATTTCTATGATTTTTGTAGGCCACTGTATAACTTCAAAAATTATGAAATTTGTTTTGGTACACTAATTTGTCATGAGGAAGCTAACATAAAATTTTGAGGTCATTTGGAACAAGTTCATTTTTGGGCTTATTTCCAAATTAATTCAAAAATGGATGAAAGCAAACCATAAGTGTTAGTTTAGGGTTTGATCTTGTTTTGGTCATGTTTTGTGACCAGTAGGGTTTCAAGATCATTTTAGTCAAGTCACTTGTGTGGTCCTTGATGGTAGAATTGTAAGTTGGTTTTGTTGGCTTGCAACTATACCGTGAAAGACAGTTGTATTCGAGGTGTTGTTATATTTCATGTACCATGAAAGCATCATGTTTACATTATCATCATGTTAAAGCATATGTTATCATTTCATGTAGAATCCAAGAGTGAACCGATTCTAGTTGACCAAGTTGTGGAAGAATCCCCGGTTGCCTCGGGATTCGATAATTATGGTACTGATCCAGAACCCGAGATCGTCAACGAAGGCAAGCCCCGGTTTACGTATTAAACCATTACCTTGTTTAAACCATTACCTTGTTTACTTTGAAAAGCTTATCACCTATGTTACCTATTGCATTAAGTTGATTTATTCAAATGTTACCTACTTGATGCATTGCCTACCTTGTTAATTGTTTACCATCCTTGAAGATGTTTTCATTTACAAAGGCGTAGAATGCTTAGTATGCTTTATGGTAGGCTTTCAAAGTAAAAGTTTCGATACAATCAAAGATGGCATACTGGCCAAAGAAAGAAAGAAGATAGAATGAACTAGAGACTAGTCGGGTGACTTATCTTGAATGTTGGGTAATGTTGCCGACTATGTCGCTTAAAGGCCACTCATTGTGGATCTTCTGGACGAGACACTTTGTAGTACTGGTCACATACTCCGGTAAGCCTACTTCGGCTAATCCGATACTAAGATGAATGCCCACGCACTGGGAGTGGAGAGATGGCAGGAGTAGCGTGTACCCTCATGGCTGGAATGTGGCCGGATTTGAGGTGTGTTGTGCTCTCGGGTGGCGTGGAGATGGCTTAGTATAAGAGGATCTAGTAGCGAGGTTGATATATGCAAGATTAAGTTCTACATATGTCGTGTGATAAGGAATCCCCAGCTGGGACTTGAATCAATTCGAATTGCCGGTGCTCCGCGGATATGGAGACTCGATTCATTACAGAAGCAATGCAGGACTGGTGAATTACTAAAACATGAGAAAGAGAATGGAATGAGAAGGATTGAAACATGGGATATGAACACTTAGCTTGAGATAATGAACTAAGAAGATTTAGGGGTAAAACTCAAAAATAGGATCAAGAATAGTAAGCTTTTGGCAAAGAACTTTTGAATCTTGCTACATCCTTACCTTGCCCCAACTCCTGCATCTCTAAAGTCTTACACCCCTTTTACGTCGGGTAAGTCTTGTTGAGTACTTTTGTACTCAGGGTTTGTTAACCCTTGTTGCAGGTGAGTCGCATGTGCAGGCTTGTTTTGGTCCCTGCTGCATATCTGTGTTTGAAGTCAATGACGATGAGGAATGATGAATGGCCTCTGGACAAGGCACTAGTTTGTATGATAAATAATGTTAATGTAATATTATCCCGCTACTATGGTTGTATGACACTTATGGTATTGTAAGTTCGAAAACAACTGGTTTGTAAACTATGTTATCTTAAGACTTCCGCTATCTTTTACTCTGATGTATATATTTGAATAAATTGTTGTAATCTGCAATGTCTGTGATTGGGATCCTGTTCGAAAAAGAATCGTGGATGATTCGGGTTTCCTGAGGACACCCGACAGACCTATTAAGTTGTTGAAAATTCGTGTACGCTATCAAAGGTCTGTTGAGACAACGATAGGTGCACGTGGGCCCGATTTCTTAGAAGGTTCTGCCACACCCTTTCCTACTTCTTATTCTTTTCTACATCCTTCCACTTTTAGGTTGACTGACCGATATGCACGGGAAAGCAGTATCCGCGCGACCGGGACTACGCGCAAAGTTACGCGTGACAGGAGAGGACTTTCCAAGTACGTAAATTTTAGGAGCATGAATTAGAAGTTGTTGAGGAGGATTTTTTTCTCGTCTTGCTAAAAACTAAGAATTATTGGATATGCTCTAAAAGGGAGAAAGACAAACTAGTAGAAGCCCAACACGTGGGCTGTGGTTTTGTACTCCATGCTTATGTTAACTGAAAGATTCGGTTATCCGTTCAGTGTTAATGTGTTATTATATATTCAGGTAATCAGTTTTTTGTTTTTTTAGTGTTTTATTCTTTTGATTGATTTCGTCACTCTGTTTGTCCAAGTAATATAAATATTACTAGTAGTATTTATGATATTAGGTAATTAGTGTTTTATTCTTTTTTAGTGTTGGCTTTGTACCGGTTTTGTTTGGTTGGATTAATGCATTTCAGTAGAGGCCTGCCTTCGGTCCCTCCTGTTTTCTCAAAAGAAAAATGATATCATATAAGATTTGTTATAAATATAAATATATTTTTTATATACCTATCTAAAAACATAATTTCCATTATTTAAATGAGATCTAAAATTACATTTGTTTCTATGGGTCTACGGCAGGGTCAAAGGGAATCAGTACTGTACGTGTCCTACGGGTCTACGGCAGGGTGGCTGGAATGGTTGGCCGTGTGATGGATGGAACCCAACCCAATCGCCTCACACACTCCCACGTGACGCGAGTGAATATTTTCGGTTTTGATTTGAATTTGATCCGGCCGGCCCGTCCTTGGTGTCCGTGTAAATTTTAGCCACGGTCGATATTTGGACACATGCATAGAGTATTAAATATAGACTAATTATAAAACTAATTACATAGTTTGCGACTAATTTGCGAGACGAATCTTTTGAGCCTAATTAGTCAATGATTTGACAATGTTGCTACAGTAAACATATGCTAATGACGGATTAATTATGCTTAAAAAACTCGTCTCGTGGAGTACTGACGGATTATCTAATTTATTTTTTTATTAGTATCCGAATACCCCATGCAACATCTTCCCAACACACCTCCTAAATTTTAGTAGCCGGATCTAAACACCCCATTATCCCAGGCATTTCCCCATGCCGTCCGGACCACGGCTGACACGGTCACCAGCAAACCGGCCGGTTCCTCTAACAAAACCATGTCCCCAGCCCAATCTTATTTCCGTACCAGCGGCCGTTCTTAGATTCCGCCGTGCACTCCTCGTGCGGGGAGTCCCTGAGCCGGGTAGGGGGCTGGGGAGCCTGGGAGTGGGAAGCTCCCGGTTCGCGCCTCCTTCCCGTCTGTTTCCTCCCAAGTCCCAATCCCAACCACAGGCACACGGCGAACCCAACGACATGGTGCTAAGGCCAGTCTCAGTGGAGGTTTCATGACCCAGTTTCCAACACACTTATATTTTGGAAACAGTGCAGAAGAGTTTTATCCCCTGAAACTCTCTCTACTCCCATGAAACTTTCATCATCTCTCTTCATTAGTACAGTGCCATGTCAGCATATTTAATGTTTATAAAACTCTATGAAACTCCCATTGAGATTTGCCTAATACTGCAAATACATTTCCTTCAGCGCCAGAAGATTTGTCCACGTGTAGTGGCAAACATTGGTCCAATTGTTGAACCGAACCGTGCATCAAAGTCAAACTTATCACACCACGCTTTCAAGTAAAACACTGATTAGTAGTATTAGCCTTCGTAAGGCCCAAGTAAGGTGATAGGGACTGTGACCTGTGAGTGCGACCACAAAAGGCCGACCTCCAGCGTCCGTAAGCCCCAACCCCAAGTAACAGGGATCCCCACCCCTTTCTTTTAGGCCTTGTTTAGATGACCTCAAAGTTTCAGTTTTTTTACTCTCTCTCCATCACATTAATTTTTGGACGTATGTATGGAGTATTAAATGTAGGTAAAAAAAATAACTAATTGCACAGTTTGGTTGTAAATCACGTGACGAATCTTTTGAGCCTAGTTAGTCCATGATCGGACAAAGTTTGTCAAATACAAACGAAACATGCTACAGTGTCCAGATTGTAAAAATTTGCAATCTAAACCAGGCCTTAATTCAACAAACACAAGACTGCAAAATGGAGAGAGAGAGAGAGAGAGAAATTTGATTTGATTTCATTCATTTTGGCTTACCCCTTTTTCATTGGTAACCCATTCAAGAAAAACCAAATGGTTGAGCGCACCATTGATCTTGTTTAGAATTCTCGCTTAATTAACGAAGCTCACTCAAGTTCCTTCTATTTGGAAACCCTATGCGGTCCCGGTGCCTGCCCAATGAGACATGGAACATCATGGTACGGACTAACGGGCTACTATAAAAAGAAAATACATTTATGGTTGCAAACCATTTATGTTTGGCGCAACACCATTAAAACTCAGCATGTAAGATTGTGGCATTAGAATTAGCCTTTTCTTCTCTTGTTGAGCTTGCTCTTCTCCTGTTTCTGGCTCACGACATCAAATAAAAATAAAATAAAATAAAATTGAACTAGACCAAGCATCTATTAATCCAAGCACACCGCCAAAATCAAAAGGCAAAGGAAGCAGCTCCTTTTCCTCAAAAAAAAAAAGGAAGCAGCTCCTCCTATCTCTTTTTCTCTGCGTACTTTGATTTGATGACCAAATAAAAGATCAGCAAATTTTATCTTCTGCTACTGCACGTTGCTGGGTGTGGTGGGTTTTATCAGCATCTTGACCGGGCAACTGCTCCCCTCCCACATTCCTGCTTTCTCCGTCTATAAATAAAGCCCTCCCAAAACCCGATCCCCAAAACAAGCAGCGCTCCATCCAGTTTCCATTTGCAATCCCATCCCATCTTCATCCTCTCGTTGCAGCAGCATTAGCCAGCAATCAACCAAGCAGCGACGATGGACGGCGGCAAGAAGAGCCGGAACCCGCGCAAGGCGCCCGCGGACTACCGCAGCGACCGCAAGTCGGCCACCGGGATGAGCGGCGACCCCAAGAAGGGCGGCCGCGGCGGCAAGTTCACCTGGGAGGGCGCCGACGGCTACGCCGACGAGGACCTCGGCCTCATCTCCTCCAAGAACGGCAACAGCAACGGCGGCCGCGCAGCAGGCAAGGGAGGCGCCGCCGCCAAGAAGGACGACGAGTAGGCCTCGCCGACTCGGCCCGCCCGCCTGCCCGGCCCCGTTGATTGCCTCATCGCCAGCAAGAACCAACAAGTCCTTTTACAGTACAAGTTTGATTTCAGTCTCAGTTCGATTCTCGTGTTGAATAATCATGATCATGTGGGGTTTAGGTGTCGTGCTCGCGAGTATGTAGCTGCTACTGCCACAGAGCACACATCCCCTGGGCGATCCACGGGCCATGCAGGGTCTGTAGATATCATCTCATCTGTTCTTCGCTAGTAGTAATTTGCTCATGTTCGGGGGGCCTCGCCTCAATCCGGTTCTTGGATGAACTGATTTATTAGTTTCCAGAATCGATGCTTTCATTCAGTTGCGTCTCCTGCTCTCCACTGCTCTGACTCGCACTCACTTCAGTAGTTCAGTCCCTGCTCTGGACTGCGAATTTGAGGACAAATGTCTCTTATATGCCTTCTGATGAGATGCAGTTACCAAGCAAAATTAGTATTTCGCAGCTAACTCAGATCCGTAACTGAAGCAGACAGCAAAGAAGGAATGGGAGGATTGCAATGCTTTTGTTGGTTTCTCTGTTTGTGAGGGATTCCAATGTTTATCTTTGTAGGCGATAACGATGAGTCAGCAAGTTCCCCAACAATAGTCCGTTGTCACCCGTGGCATGCCTACATGTTCCTAGTAACCAGTATGCAGACACATAGGGTCTGGCCGGCTGCCCGTAAAATGACTGATTTATACGGCTAATTTGTTTAGAGAAAAAAATATTATATTATAAATTATAAGCTAACTTATAATGGTAGCCGAACACTCTCATAGACATAGCCGTAGTAGTACTGATCATGGAGCAAACGACGCATCTACTGAATTATTCTAACAGAACAGAGTCTGCTTAAACTTTGTCGTAGTTTCATGATATAAGTCGTATTTTTTCAGCCAACGAATAGTATTTTTCTCTCACGATAAATCAATCAATAGTACTTTCAGCCAAGCGAACAGACTAATACTCCAAGCAGTTTAGTGACCATGCCGTTCTCTGCATTTGGTCATTCAGAGTTGCAGAGTCGCTCTCGCGATCGTTGTCCACCACTAGCGTAAGAAAGTCATTCATCCTCAATATATTTTTTTCCTTTTTGGCAGGGGAGATGGCTCTCCATTGAAATCTGTCTAAAGGTGATTTGTCATCATTCAGTCTGTATCCACAATACTAGCTGAGTTGTTCTAATCTTCTTTTTTAGGAGAGTTGTTCTAATCATGTTGTATGGATAACCTGGAAAAGAAGACGTCGTCGAAGGCCCGGTTTGGTATGGCCCGATGACTCTGGCTATTAGGGCGTCCCAACGGCCCCTTTAAATTGATAGCGAGAAGAGGACAAAGAAAGTTTTTTTTAAAAAAAAGAACATAGTCTAAGATGGATGTTTAGATCTAGGTGCTAAAAGATAACTAAAAGGTGAAAGATTGAGGAGAGAAAAAAAGAGTAAAAGCACTTTTAGCCTTCTTTAGTTCACTTTGAGGGATAAATAGACTAATAAGGGCTAAAAATTAGTCCTTCCCTCTTAGCCCGTTTGTTTTTTTTTTTCTAAAGGCTAAAAGTGAAGGACTAAAGTTTACCCTCTGAACTCAAACTGGCCTGACTTTGAGCTTTTTGGGTTCTGTGCGAGCCGGCTGCTTGATGAGTCAGAGTTCGATCTTTGGTTCTCTCTCATGAATAGAATAAATTATGTGCTAGTTATTTTAACCTCTGTTTGGGACGCCCTCATGCATGAAGGAGCCGGGGCCAGAGCTCCACCAAACGAAATCTAAATTTATTCATCGAATCATGAACAACTAAAAGGCACCACTACAGTTAAGATAAGTACATAGCATGGTGAAACAAAAGGTTGTACTAACAGCTACCGTGGGTCTAAGAGCAGAAAAAACTGTTGCCAAAAGGATAGTCCATAGGATGAAAACATTCTGTACCAGCTACCTGAAACACTGTGGACTCAACAATAGAGTGGTCTATAGCTAAAGCTATCCATAGTCTTATAGGCTACTCATAAGGAATAAAAAATCATTTTCTCTGTTGTTCCTGTTCTCGCTCTGTTCTAGCCAACAGCTCCGTCGACCCCAGCAGTTGGTGGTGGCGCCCAACAACTCCGTCCGAGTCTCCGCTAGGCCATCGCATCGGCGCCCGCGCGCCGCAACGACATCGTCGTCGCCAACCACGCGCCGCCGGTCCATCGTCGTTGGCGTCCGTGAGCATCTGCGCCCCAGCGAGGTTGACGCCGCGGGCATTCGTGTGCCTAGCGAGGTCGCCATCCTAGGCGTCCACGCCCTAGTGAGGTCGCTGTCCCGAGCGTCCGCACCCCGGCAAGGCTGCGCATGGACGACCACACAGATCAGACGAAGAAGAAGCTCGAGTCTGATTCGGTGGAGATAAATCCGCCCCGGCCTTGAGGACGCCACTACAGCCATCCACACCGCCCTTGAGGTCACTGCCCCAGCCATCCCGGGGGTTCGCCAGCCATTTGGACATCACACACTCAGAGGACACTAATATTTGCACTGGGTTATATTCAACTGTCAAGTCTTGTTTTATGGTCACTTGCTCAGCTTCCATCATCTGCTCTGGGTTTTTCAAATATTTCATCCACACTGAAACATGAAACACCGGGGTTTACTGTAACACCCTCAGTGTTATGCCCTAAACAAACTACTAAATCATGTCATGAGCATCATGTTTATGTAATAATGCATGTGATAGAAAGTGTTGATAAATTTCTTGTAGCCTAAAATGACCAATAAAAATGTTAAATGAAAATTTATTCAATAACTCATGTTATGTCAAGTAGGGTGGAAAAAATAATTTTTATTGAGCAAAAATACTATAGAATATGTGTGTGATACTTAAATAAAGTTTGAAGTACAAACTTTATATATAACAATGAAATACTTGCTGCGGAAAAATAACATTGCTAGCTAACATTTCTAATAGCCTAAAAATGGAACTTGAAATCAAATTCAGCTCAAGGACTTAGAAGAATTTAAGTATATATATACAGCAAGACAATGTCATGTTTGGCAATTTATTTTGTGAAATCGAGTTAAGAGATGGTGTCATGTTTTAGCTCGGGTTGGTAGCCTGATATGATCTCTTGAGCATGAGAAAGATGGTTTAGGTCCAGAAGCAACCGTTTAGTTGTTATAGGCGCTTTAAAATGCATGCACGACACGTTCTCGGGCTGGCTCGCCGGGTGGACGCGGTCACCAAGCACGGGCTCTCGGTGTCACTGCGCTAGTCGCGCGTGTGCGTGCTGCCGCGCGTGGCTGGCCGTGGCCACCGCTGGCCTCGCCGCGCGGAGCCGCTACTGCTGCCGCCTGCCCCCCATGTCGCGACGAAGCCACTGCCGGTACCATCACCTTGTTGTTGCATCCACGCACTGCTGCCCTGCCTCGCGTTGTAGCTACCGACACCACCGCGACATCGTGCTACGCTGTTGCCGCTCGCTCTGCCACCGCGTGCATGTGGGTTGTCCCGTCTGCGCTCGCACCATCGCCTCGCCTTAATGGCGCTACGGGCGTGCAGGCTGCGCCCCCCCACTTGCCTCCCCGCACGCGCACGTGGTCTGGCAGCGTGTCACGTAGCGAGTACGTAGAGACGGTCGCGGGTCTGGCCGACCGCTAGCTGCCAAGGTGAGGACGGTCAAAGCTTGGACCCATCTCCCTCTTTCCCTCTGATACCGCCGTTGGAGTCACGCCAGCACGTTAGACAATGAGACATCATCTCCAATCAATTCCGCATGTATACAGACCCGCCAGTGAGTTCTCTAGCTGCCCAACCCTACCTAGCCATGAAGCACGCACTGCCAAGCTCCAATTTGGAGCTTTCCCCGCCGCCATGCCGATAAGGTCACGATCGGCCGTGGATGAGGGCAGTCCCCCTACCGTCTGCCCGATCCAATTCACCTGCACCACTAGCTTCGCCTTGCCTTCCTCTCCACCTTGCGGACGCCAAAGGAACCGCTACCGCCTCCCTATCGCCGTTGATGAGACCACGCCACCGCGGTGCGCTGCCACACAGCTCGACCACACATGGCCACCCCTCCTCTGCCACCCTCCACTCCAACCGTCACCTCGTCCTGGTCCATTGTAGCCTCCTGATGCTCACACACTAGCTAGTTAGGTCTGTAGCAGCCATAGCTCACTGGAGCGGGTGCACCGCCATCATGCGTTGTTGCCTGGTGTAGGCGGTTGGACCATAGTCGAAGGTCGGCTTGACCGACGGGCCAGCGTGAGCCCCTGGTGGCCGGCGTGGTCGCGCTGTGTCACCGCCCACCGTGCCGCCGTGCGCTAAGTCGCTGGGGGTGCATGCGGGTGAATTAGAGAAAGGTCGGGGGGTTAAGTGAGAAGGCCTATGAGAGGGGAAAATAGTGTTAGTACTTAGTTGTAATTTAAAAGAAGTTCGAGGCCTCTTTTGCATAAAGCGCCAGCACGTGGGAGCTTCGCGCGTGGGCCGGCCTCACATGGGCTGCGCAAGCAGGCCACTACGCGTGTGTTGCATCGTGTGGGCCACGCGTTGTGGGTTGCGCAGAGATTCCGTTTTCTTTTTCCAAGGAATTAGTAAATTGTTTTCTAATTTAATTTCTGAGCTGATCTTTGGTAATTAATATAAAATCGTATAGGTGTCTAAAAATTTGGAAACAAATTTTGTTAGATTCCTAAAATTGTGATCTATCTGTTAGTTTATTTAGTTCATGTTTATATGTGTTGATACTAGGTGCTATTAAATCATTTGAGAGTACTTAATATTATTAGGTTAACTATGGTAGGAATTTTTGTGGTAAATTGGTGATAGCTTTAGTCCTAAAATTTTTATAGTAGCTTTGTTGTATTATTATGTGCTCACTGTAATTTTTGTAGCCTTAGAATAGACTAAGCATTAGGATAGTTAAATGCTCTTTGTTTCAATATACATTAAATCACTAGTAGAAATAAAGATGTAGCCTTAGTTTGCAAAGTCAAGTGTTTGTTAGTTGAACCCAACACTTTGTTTGGTGAAGATAGTAGTTAGCTTAGTACCTTAGTCATTAGAGCTAGCTTAGTAGCTTAGTATGCATATTCTTATTTTAAGAGTTGCTGTTGCGTAAATGCTAAGTGTTGCATCATCATCGCATGCATGTAGAGAACGAGTTGGTGGAGATAGTGACCACAGACGATCGTGAGTTCGAGGAGATCATCGAGGAGTACGAGGAGGAGATTCTCGGGCAGGAGGAGGTCCTGGAGCCACCACCGACTGACTCAGTTGACACCACGCCTGCCCAAGGCAAGCCCCGATGCATAACCCCTTATTTTTTATAATCATTGTATATATATATATGTTATGTGCATTTATGTTACAGGAATCTTCTGAAAACCACCTGCATAGATATAACACTCCTATGAGTCCTACTAGTACAGGTTTGAGTAGATGCTATGCTTAGGTTTTTGATGGCGTGTGTAACCTGCCATTACTCACAATAGGTGATAATTATAATTACTCTCATGATAAAAATGATAAAAGGAAAATGGTGACCGGACAGGGATATGGTATGGGTTATGGTGGATGTAACGAGTTGTGTCCCATGGCCATGGGGCTTAGCTTGGTTATATTGTTTTCCCTATCCGTATCGATTGAGGACTGTCCGTTGCCGTGGATGGTAGTTAGGTCACAGACTTATTATCTTGAGCACATACTTGCTTGTGGGAGTGGGAAGGCTCATTACACTCTTTCTGGATAGACTGATTGGAGGCGGGGAAAGGTGGAGTCCTAAGCACCATATTGAGACCAGGCCTCAAGTGTGGGGGCTTGGAGTCTAAGTTTGGACGGCGACCTGGACCCCGTGATAGGAGTGGAATGGGTTGGTCTTGTTTGTGTCTAGGGTACAAAATGGGGCATGTGTTTTGGGGTACCCAGCTGGGATACATTGGTTCACAAATCGCTGTTTCTGTGAAACAATATGACTTGGCTATGGTCTAGCACCATAGTAAGAACTGGAAGATGAAAGATGGTGAAATGGTTCTGATTGCTCAACCCTTGCTTGAAAGTAGAATAGGTGCTTACCTAGAATGGTTAGCTAATGAAGTAATCAGGACTGCTGATAAAACTTGACTGTAAGAATGAACTATTAGTAATACTTTCCGCAAATAAAAGGAAAACAACAAACCTTACTGCCTATCATACCCTTGGAGTCGGGAAACTATTCCCACTAGTTGGGTAAGTCTTGCGAGTACATTGTGTACTTAGGGTTTATTTACCCCTGTTGCAGGTGCAGCTTGAGGAGTAGCTCGTGTGTGGATGATTCTTCTAGTGGGCACAGATGGATCCTTATATAGTTTTCGTTAGATGTTTATTTTAATTCTGCTATTTAATTATCGCACTCTGAACTCTGGTATTGTAATAAATAATTTCCAAGAACTCTTGTTGTATGAAATGGACTAAATATTATAAACTCATATTCATTATTGGATTCTAGATGTAAAATGGGGATTGTTTCGAGTTCTTCCTTGGGGTGTGCTCGACCGAACTGTCCGATATAGATAACTTTTGGAGTGCTTAGTGTCTAGTGGAAGACGAGCACCTCCGAAAGCGTGTTATTTCAGGCAGTTCTACCACAGGTGGTATCAGAGTTAATAATGAGTCTACGAGTTTAAAAACTCTTTTCAAAAACCAAAAATTTCACCAACAAAAGATTTGTAAAAAATAGGATGCGATAAATTTATGTAAGTAAGTATAACCCCTAGCAATATGGTCTATCTAGGTTAGTGGCACTGGTTTTATCTAATCAAACTTCTGTAGGTACACTAACTTACACTGCATAAGAATCGTTTAGTGTACGGGAAGTAAGTGTGCGCTGTGCCAAAAATTATATACGAATGCCGCTATATTCCGGCTTGAGTGAATGAATAGGTCGATTCATGCATCATGAGAAGAGAATCTTGCTTAAACTAAACTCCTCCACACTTATAATTTTGGGTAGTGAATTGATAGGGTAATAAATGAGAAGAAATGCTTTAACTCTTAATGAAAAGTTTTAGCAGTTCCTATGGCTATGCCTATTGCCTATAAAATCAGAACCTCGAGTGCGTAGTTGTGCGTTAAAACTCGGATGGACACAGTGAGACTAGTGCTAGCCACTCACTCTTATTGTCTCTAGTTCATGGTGCTTCCTAGGCAAGGCATAGATGCAATTATGGGAATGAACTGGTTGAGAAACTATAGGGTAGTC
This sequence comes from Miscanthus floridulus, assembly GCF_019320115.1. Taxonomy (NCBI): domain Eukaryota; kingdom Viridiplantae; phylum Streptophyta; class Magnoliopsida; order Poales; family Poaceae; genus Miscanthus; species Miscanthus floridulus. The sequence goes on from NC_089596.1 coordinate 30,848,743, forward strand.
TTGAACTTTAGGCAGAGAATTGTGGAGTTAAAGCTTCCTTCTTTGGAGGATAGAATGTCTCTTCGTATGCCTTCAGTTCCTGTCCTACCAGTTATTGCTCATACTGAAGCTTCTCCTAATCTTGCCTCTATTCCTGTGGTTTGTGAGTTTTCGGATGTCTTTCCTGAAGACCTACCTAGGTTACCACCGGATCGGGATGTGGAGTTTGCCATTGAGTTAGAACCTGGTACTGCTCCTATTTCGTGGCGTCCTTACCGTATGGCTCCAAAGGAATTGGCTGAGATGAAGAAACAGTTAGAGGAATTGTTGGAGAAGGGATTCATCCATCTAAGTTCTTCACCATGGAGTTGTCCAGCTATTTTCATGAAGAAGGATGACACTCTTCGGATGTGTGTGGATTATCGCCCTCTCAACGCGGTAACCATTAAGAACAAGTATCCTTTACCTCGTATTGATACTTTGTTCGATCAGTTGGCTGGTGCCAAGGTGTTTTCAAAGATTGATCTTTGTTCTGGGTATCACCAAATTAAGATCCAGCCACAAGATATACCAAAGACAGTTTTGTCTACTAGGTATGGCCTTTATGAATACCTAGTCATGTCTTTTGGTCTCACCAATGCTCCTGCATTCTTCATGTATCTCATGAATTCAATCTTCATGCCGGAGTTAGACAAGTTTGTAGTGGTGTTTATTGATGATCTATTGATATATTCTAAGCATAATGAAGAGCATGAACAACATCTTCGTATAGTCTTGAGTCAATTGTGGGAAAACAAGCTGTATGCCAAATTCAGCAAGTGTGAGTTTTGGTTGGATCGAGTGTAGTTTTTGGGACATGTCCTAACACCTGAAGGCATCTCTGTGGATCCTAGCAAGGTGTAGGATGTGTTAAATTGGAAATCTCAAAAGTCAGTGCATCAGATTTGCTAGTTCCTTGGTCTTGCTTGTTATTATCGGCGCTTCATCCCTGAGTTTTCTAAAGTAGCTCAACCGATGACCAAGTTGTTCCAGAAGGATGTCAAGTTTGTATGTAGTCCAGCTTGTGAAGAAGTTTTCCAAGCCCTGAAGAAGTTTCTTACCTCTGCTCCCGTTCTTGCTCAACCAGATATTGATAAACTATTTGATGTGTATTATGATGCCTCTAGGACTGGATTGGGTTGCGTGCTTATGCAAAATGAACGTGAATAGCTTATGCTTCACGTCAGCTGAAAAAGCACAAGATGAATTATCCCACCCATGATTTAGAGCTGGCTGTAGTTGTGCACGCTCTAAAAATTTGGAGGCATTACCTATTGGGAAATAAAGTGCATATCTACACGGATCACAAGAGTCTCAAATATATTTTCACTCAATCCGAGTTGAATATGAGGCAACGGAAGTGGCTCGAGTTAATCAAGGATTATAATTTAGAAGTTTATTATCATTCAAGAAATTGAAGGACTCCCTCTCCAACCCAATCTTTCTTATATTGAGCATCCCATCAAAATCTTGGATAAAAAGGAAAGAGTGACTAGAAACAAAGTGGTAAAATTTTATAAAGTCCAGTGGCAAAATCATTTGGAGGACAAAGCAACTTGGGAGCAGGAGAATTATATTCTAGGGCATTAACCCCATCTTCTCCCCAAAGTATCGAGGTAATGGTTTAAGTTAAAAGTTACTTCTTATCCCTTTTCTAGCACTAGGCACACACATGAAATCTCGGGATGAGATTTTGTTTAAGGGAGGTAGAGCTGTAACACCCTCCGTGTTACGCCCTAAACAAACTACTAAATTATATCATGAGCATCATGTTTATGTAACAATACATGTGATAGAATGTGTTGATAAATTTCTTGTAGCCTAAAATGACCAATAAAAATGTTAAATGGAAATTTATTCAATAAATCATGTTATGTCAAGTAGTGTGGAAAAACCAATTTTTATTGAGCAAAAATACTATAGAACATGTGTGTGATACTTAAATAAAGTTTGAAGTACAAACTTTGTAGATGACAATGAAATACTTGCTATGGAAAAAATAACATTGGTAGCTAATATTTCTAATAGCCTAAAAATAGAACTTGAAATCAAATTCAGCTCAAGGACTTAGAAGAATTTAAGTATATATATACAATAAGACAATGCCATGTTTAGCAATGTATTTTGTGAAATCGAGTTAAGAGATGGTGTTGTGTTTTAGCTTGGGTTGGTAGCTTGATATGCTCTCTTGAGCATGGGGAAGATGGTTTAGGTCCAGAAGCAACCGTTTAGTTGTTATAGGCGCTTTAAAATGCGTGCACGACACGTTCTCATGCTGGCTCGCTGGTTGGACGCGGTCACCAAGCTCGGACGCTCGGTGTCACCGCGCTAGTCGTGCGTGCATGCACTACTACGCATGGTTAGCTATGTCTACCTCTAGCCTAGCTGTGGCTCGGCCGCTGCTGTTGCCGCCTGCCCCGCCTCGTGCCGTGATGAAGTCATAGCCGACACCATCACCACGTCGTCGCGTCCACGCAATGTTACCGTGCCCTCGTTGCATCTACCGATGCCACCATGACACCATGCTACGCTGCTGCCGCTTGCTCTGCCACCCCGTGCATGTGGGCTATCAAGGCTGCGCTCGCGCTATCGCCTTGCCTTAATGGCGCTGCGGCCGTGCCCCCACTTGCCCTCCCCACGTGCGCACGTGGTCTAGTCATGTGTCATGTAGCGAGTGTGTAGAGACAGTTGTGGGTCTGGCCGACCGCTAGCTACCAAGGTGAGGATGGCCAAAGCTTGGTCCCATCTCCCTCTTTCCCTCTGCTACCACCGTTGGAGTCGTGCCATCATGTTAGGCAGCGAGACATCATCTCCAATCAATTGCGCCCGTCTATAGCCCCGCCAGTGAGTTCTCCAACTGCCCAACCCCACCCAGCCATGAAGCACGCACTGCCAAGCTCCAATTTGGAGCTTTCCCCATCATCGTGCCGATAAGGCCATGATCGGTCGTGGACTATGGCAGTCCCCCTACCGTCTGCCCTGATCCAATTCACCTGCACCACTAGCTTTGCCGTGCCTCCCTCTCCACCTTGTGCACGCTAGAGGAACCGCTACCGCCTCCCCATCACCGTTGATGCGACCACGCCACCGCGGTGCATAGCCGCATGGCTCGACCACATGTGGCCACCCCTCCTCTGCCATCCTCCACTCCAACCATCACCTCGTCCTGGCCCATGGTAGCCTCCTGATGCTCATGTGCTAGCCAATTAGGTCCATAGTAGCCCCAGGTCACCAGAGCAGGTGCATCACCGTCGCTGCAGCTCACTCCAATGCATCCTGCTACCCCGCGTTGCTGCTTGGTGTAGGCGGTTGGACCATAGTCGAACATCAGCCCGACCGACAGGCCAGCGCGAGCCTCTGGTGGCTAGCGCGGTTACGCCGTGTCACCGCTCGCCACGCCTCCATGTGCTGAGTCACTAGGGGTGCGCGTGGGTGAATTAGGGAAAGGTCGGGGGGTTAAGTGAGAAGGCCTATGAGAGGGGGGAAATAGTGTTAGTACTTAATTGTGATTTTGAAGAAGTTTGAGGCCTCTTTTGCATAAAATGCTAGCACATGGGCACCTCGCGCGTGGGCTGGCCTCACGTGGGCCATGGAAGCGGGCCACTACGCGTGTGTGCTGCGTCGTGTGGGCCACGCGTTGTGGGCCGCACGGAGAATCCATTTTCTTTTTCCAAGGAATTAGTAAATAGTTTTCTAATTTAATTTTTGAGCTGATCTTTGGTAATTAATATAAAATCGTGTAGGTGTCCAAAAATTGTGAAACAAATTTAGTTAGGTTCCTAAAATTATGATCTATCTATTAGTGTATTTAGTTCATGTTTATATGTGTTGATACTAGGTGCTATTAAATCATTTGAGAGTGCTTAATATTATTAGGTTAAATATGGTAGGAATTTTTGTGGTAAATTGGTGATAGCTTTAGTCCTAAAATTTTTATAGTAGTTTTGTTGTATTATTATGTGCTCACTGTAATTTTTGTAGCCTTAGAATAGACTAAGCATTAGGATAGTTAAATGCTCTTTGTTTCAATATACATTAAATCACTAGTAGAAATAAAGATGTATCCTTAGTTTGCAAAGTCAAGTGTTTGTTAGTTGAACCCAACACTTTGCTTGATGAAGATAGTAGTTAGCTTAGTACCTTAGTCATTAGAGCTAGCTTAGTAGCTTAGTATGCATATTCTTATTTTATGAGTTGCTGTTGCGTAAATGCTAAGTGTTGCATCATCATCGCATGCATGTAGAGAACGAGTTGGTGGAGATAGTGACCACAGACGATCGCGAGTTCGAGGAGATTGTCGAGGAGTACGAGGAGGAGATTCTCATGTAGGAGGAGGTCTCAGAGCCGCCACCGACTGACTTAGTTGACATCGCGCCTACCCAAGGCAAGCCCCGGTGCATAACCCTTTATTTTTTATAATCATTGTATATATATGTTATGTGTAGTTATGTTACAGGAATCTCATGAAAGCCACCTGCATAGATATAACTGTCCTATGAGTCCTACTAGTACATGTTCGAGTAGCTACTATGCTTTGGTTTTCGGTAGCATGAGTAACCTGCCATTACTCATAATAGGTGATTATTATAATTACTCTCATGATAAAAAATAATGAAAAGAAAATGGAGACCATACAGGGATATGGTATGGGTTATGGTGGGTGTGACGAGTTGTGTCCCGTGGCCACGGGGCTTAGCTTGGTTACACTGTTTTCCCTATCCATGTTGATTGAGGATTGTCCATTGTTGTGGATGTTAGTTAGGTCACAGACTTATTATCCTGAGCACATACTTGCTTATGGGAGCGGGAAGGCTTGTTGTACTCTTGTCATGGGTTTTGGCTCCTTCTGGACCAATGATTGGAGGCGGGGAAAGGTGGAGGTCTAAGCACCATATTGAAACTGGGTCTCAAGTGTGGGGGCTTGGAGTCCAAGTTTGGAAGGGGACCTGGACCCCATGACATGAGTGGAATGGGTTGGTCTTGTTTGTGCCTGGGGTACAAATGGGGCATGTGTTTTGGGGTACCCAGCTAGGATACATTTGTTCACGAATCGCTATTTCTATGAAACGGTATAACTTGGCTATGGTCTAGCACCGTATTAAGAACTGGAAGATGAAAGATGGTGAAATGGTTCTGATTGCTCAACCCTTGCTTGAAAGTAGAACAGGTGCTTACCTAGAATGGTTAGCTAATGAAGTAATCATGTCTGCTAATAAAACTTGACTATAAGGATGAACTATTAGTAATGTTTTCCGCAAACAAAAAGAAAACAACAAACCTTACTGCCTATCATACCCTTGGAATCAAGAAACTATTCCCACTAGTTGGGTAAGTCTTGCGAGTACATTGTGTACTTAGGGTTTATTTACCCCTATTGCAGGTGCAGCTTGAGGAGAAGCTCTTGTGTGGAGAATTCTTCTGGTAGGCACAGATGGATCCTTGTATCGTTTCTGTTAGACATTTATTTCAATTCCGCTATTTAATTATCACACTCTGAACTCTGGTATTGTAATAAATAATTTCCAAGAACTCTTGTTATATGAAATGGACTAAGTATTGTAAACTCATACTCATTATTGGATTCTAGATGTAAAATGTGGATTGTTTTGAGTTCTCCCTTGGGGTGTGCTCAACGGAACTGTTCGATGTAGCTAACTTTTGGAGTGCTTAGTGTCTAGTGGAAGACGAGCACCTCCAAAAAGCATGCTATTTCGGGCAGTTCTGCCACATTTACTCCTACCATAGAGTCCAAAACTACAACCGATATGCCAAAAGCGCCAACATGAGGGATAATCACATTAGGTCCACTATACCTCGGGCTAAGCTTCCCTTTGATACCAAAACAAACAGTGCCTTTTGATGGTGAAACATTTAAGAACATCTCATCTCCCACTTCAAAGTCATCGGTCTAACACCTGCATAGCTCTTCTGCTGACTCCGAGCAATCAACAAGTTTTGTTGAATTTCACATACTTTATCATGAGTATGTCATACCCAACTATACTATGGAGCACTCACCAACCACATCCTTAGAAAGTGGAGAAATACATCTATGCCCATACAATGCTTTGTATGGAGCCATCCAAAACTAGCTTGATAACTATTGTTGTTAGCAAACTCCTCCAAAGGCAACTGATCTTCCCAACTTCCATGAAAGGACACAAGCACACAACATATCCTCCAAGGTCTGAATAGTATGCTCAGACTGACCATCTGTCTGAGGATGGAAAGTAGTACTCATATCAAGTTTTGTGCCCAAAGCCCTATGTAGACTTTGCCAATAATTGGACACAAACTTGGAGTCATGATCTGACATAATAGACTTTGACACACCATGCAACCTCGCAACCACCTTGATATACAATAGAACCAAATCTATAGCTGAATTAGTCATCTTCATTGGAATGTACTGAGCCACTTTGGTAAGGCTATCAATGACAACCCAAATAGCATCTTTGCCTCTAGGCGAGCGATGCAATCTAACTACAAAGTCCATTGTAATATTCTCCCATTTCCACTTAGGGATCTCCAATGGCTTTAACAATCCTAGCAAGCCTCTAAGGCTCAGCCTTCACCTTCTGACAAATTCCACATGAAGCTACATACTTGGCAATATCTACTTTCATCCACTTCCATCAAAAACTCTACTTCAAATCTCGATACATCTTAGTCTCACCTGGATGTACCGTATATGGAGTGCGATGAGCTTCCCTCAAAATATCCATCTTCACCTTAGCTTTCTATGGCACACATAAACTGACCTCTGAAATAAATAGTGCCATCGACCTCCAAACTAAAATCACTAGGGTTTACCTGCCTCGATGTGCTTGTGAATAGCCTAGAGTAGGCAATCTTGCAACTAAGCCACTCTCACCTTCTCATGGAATGATGACTGAATCAATAATTGGGTCTCCTCAAGTGCAACACCAGCATAGCAAAGAAAAATATCCATACGGTCCAAGTTACCAATCAATGTCATGTATGCTTTAGGAACCCTTGTCCTAGCTAATAGTATGAATGAAAAATGGGATGGATATTTCCTGATATTCATCCATTTCGAAAAGGTCAAAACCCTAGTATGTATAGTTCCATATCTGAATTCAAACATTTAGCATTCTAATCGTATCCGAATGCGAATACTAAAATTGGATTTATGATACTGTATATGAGATAGATATCAGTATCCGAATGATCCATATTTGGTTATAAGATTAGAGAGAAAATATGGGATAGAATATGAGATATGGGACATAACATAGGATCACTGGTATCTGTCTGAATTTGATCTAGTTTTGTCCATAAATAAGAGCATCTGCAACAACATTTGCCTTTCTTGGATGACACTGAGTAGTCAAATCATAATCCTTAATGAACTCTAGCCACCTACTTTATCTCAATGTTTAGCTCCTTTTGAGTAAATATATACTTGATCCTCTGATGGTCTATAAAGATACCATAAAGATAATACCTCCAAATTTCAATTTGAATACCACTAATGCTATCTCCAAAACATGTGTAAGATAATTCATCTCATGCCTCCTCAACCCTCTAGAAGTATAAGCAATCACCCTATCTTCATGTATGAGCACATAACCCATAGTAATATAGGAGGCTTCCTTATATTGTAAAACACTTTCTATTCTCCGCAAACTCAAAATAGGATTACTCACCAATTTCTTCTTGGATGTTCAAAAGCTCGCCTCAAACTCAGTAGTCCAAACAAAAGGAGCCCCCTCCAAAGATATTTGGTCATATGCTTCACAATACTAGAGAAGTCCTGAAGAAAATGATGACAATATCTAACAAGTCTAAGAAAACTTCAAATATTTGTAATAGTAGTCAATCTCTCCCACTTTAGCACAAGAGGAACATTCTTGGGATCATTAGTAACACCATATTGGCTAATAACATGCCCAAGGAAGGCAACTTCTTAGAAAACTAAAAGCACACTCCATCCCTCTTATGATAACATCTCATTCTAGAAAAAAAAGGACTGCATCAAACCAAGCTGCCAAGGCTCAAACTTCACCATGTGACCAAAATTGCGCAATAACCACAGATGCTCTCCAACATGCCTCAAAGCATATAACTTACGAATAGAACTAGGCTTAGAGAAATTCTTCTCCAAAATTATCTTTTGAAGTCTTGAAGATGATGGTAGAAACATAAGACCTTCTTCACAACTCGTAAAATAGAACTTACTAAAGAAATCACATATGAATCCATTGTGACAACACTAGCTAACAGTAAAACTTCTTCACTTACGCGTTCCAATAAAAAAACTCACATCATCATGGAAAGAAAACTACTATGGTGTTGGAATCATGCCAAAGAACTTTGAAAGGATCAAGATGCCCAAGAGGGGGGGGGCGAATTGGGCTAATTCTAAATTTTCTTGCAATAATTAAATCCTACGGTTAGCCCAATTAACCCCTTGTGCCTAGAAAAGTGTTTCTATTAATCTAACGCACAAAGGACTTGCAACCTATGTTCCAAACTTACTCTAGCATGGCAATTCTATGAATGTAAAAACAAGTATTGAATTGCTCAAAGTAAATGCTCAAAGTAAACAGAGAGAGAGAGAGGAACGCGGCGATGTTTTGCCGAGGTATCGGAGAGTCACCACTCCCCCCTAGTCCTTGTTGGAGCACCCACGCTAGGGTGTAGCTCCCCCTTGATCCACGCAAGAATCAAGTGCTCTCTATGGGTTGATTCTTCGACACTCCGTCGCGGTGAATCACCCACAACCGCTCACAACTTGATTTGGGTCACCCACAAGCTCCGCCGGGTGATCACCAAGCTCCCAATCACCACCAAGCCATCTAGGTGATGGCGATCACCAAGAGTAACAAGCACGAACTCTCACTTGACCACGCGAAGCCTAATGAGAACGGTGAATGCACACTTTGCTACTCTTGATTCACTAATAAGGCTACTCTCTTGGATTCTCAAATCTCAATCACCTCACTAGGACCTTGCTCTTCCTAGCACTCACAAATGTGTTTCTTAGCTATTGGAATGAGCAAAAGTGACTCCACACACGAGTGGAGCTTCTATTTATAACAAGGGCTAAAAAACGAACCGTTATGTGCCTCTACAGGGTCACCGGACGCTTCGGTCATGTTGATCGGACGCTCCGGTCAGTTCAACCCACACACCAGTGTTTAAGTGTTGATCAGATGCTGGCAGCATCCGATCATCACTGACCGGATGCGTCCAGTCGCATTAAACCATCACTAGAACCTTACTGTACTCGACCGGACGCTGAACCCCTAGGGTCCGATTAGAACTGACCAGACGCGTCTGGTCGCAGATTCTCTTCTTGAACCTTACTGGAGTCGACCGGATGCTGAACCTCAGCGTCTGGTCACTTGACCACTCAGCGTCCGGTTGTGCCAGACGCAATCTCCTTGATCAAATGAACTGACCAGACCCTGCAGCCAGCGTTCGGTCCGACCGAAGCCAATGTCCGGTCAACATTTGACCCTCCATTCACTTCCAACTCTCGATCATATGTGAATGAAGTTTGCTCCAAAGGATCATAGGGCTATTGTGGAGCTACCTAGTGCTAGTTTTAACAAGTGTGCACCACACCTAACTCACTAGACTCACCTAGGTCAAGCTACCCGTCCATACCCCCCTTAATAGTATGGCCAAATGAAAAACAAAGTCCTAAACTACTCTAAGTGTCTCTCCAACTCCAATCGACACTTAGAACTAGTCATCCTTAATCTTGTCGTCCATCCTTTGAAACCGAAACGATTTCCATCGTAGGGGCATGACCACCTCGATTGCCCAATTGATCTCCATTACCATGACCTAACTTAATTGCCTCTGCAAAACACACATTAGTCATAGTAATCTTGTATTATCATTAATCACCGAAACCCAACTAGGGGCCTAGATGCTTTCAATCTCCCCCTTTTTTGTGATTGATGACAATACCACCTCGAGTATGTGAAAGAGTGAGGTTTTTGACATGTTTGGTTCATATAAGCTTTTGTCAATAATAACAAAAGAGTTAGGCAAGCTTATATGACCCAAACCAATATAATGTACTCAACGGATATGAAATAAGCATGAGTACAAGTAATAAAGCTCATTTGCATCGGAGTAAAGTGCGGAAGCAAAAGCAAATGAGCATAACACAAGTGATATGACATATAAAGGAATTCAAAGTAGAGAGCACACATGTCATATATCACAATCACGTAGATATCACTATCACATAAATATAATAGTATGCATGAAAGTAAACACATGAATGCATAATAGTAATAGTGTATCACACAAATAAAACTCCAAATGTATATAATAGACTAATAGCTAACTAGGCTCCCCCTAAAAGTCGCTCCCCCTAAGTCTACACACTTGAACCCTCTCCCCCTTTGGTGTCAAACACCAAAACTTAAGGGTCGATCGGTGGGGCTGCAACAGATGAGCCGGGCGCTGAGGTATGATGGGCAAGCTAGAACTAGGCGCCATCATCATCTGACCCTAAGCTCTGTACTGACTAACCCTCTATGGCTAGAAGCATCGCTGAAGCGGTCTGGGTCTGAGCTAGGGCAGGTGTAGCCTATGATGCTGCTAGTATGTCTATCATAGGATCTGAAGATGCGACAGAAGAAGGGAGCCTCTGAGTAGTCACGGCGATAGGAGCTGCTGTAGAAGGACCTAGGGCAAACATATGTGGTGGTGTAGGCATCCCTATCAACTCGCTAAAAGATGCTCCAAGACTCCTAGAGACTGACGTGTCAGGCACAAATAGCGAGGGTGACTGATCTGGTGTGAAGCCTGTCTGAAGTGGTGTGAACTGTGGGGCTACCACTGGCGAGGATAACCACTAGGACACCTATACTATGGGAGAAGCAAATGGAGCTGGAGGCTATCCCTGACTCTGAAGCCCACTAGGCTGTACTGCTGGAGTCATCATAGTGGTAGTAGGCTGACCAATCTAGGGCGAAGGCTATGGCTGTGGGGCCCCAATGGCTGTCACTACATGCTGTATGAATCCCAAAAGCTGCTGCTGTATGAGTAACTGCTGCTGATGTATCTACTGCTGCTGCTGGAGGACCTGCTGCTGTCGCTGGAACTTGTCCTAACAAGCCTAAAACTATGCAAAGTTGGCAGCGGTCTCCTGAGCCTGTCTAGCCTGATCCTGCTGCATCCGCTCAAGGATAGCAATCAAAGCGGGGTCCATCTATGGTGCAAGTGGAGTGGAGCTAGAACCACCGGCCTCTGCATCATGTCTACATGGAGGCATCTGAGGAATAGGCAGGTAGTCATCATCCAAACTATCACTAGACTATCTCTGGTGACCTAACTGTCACTGCCTTGAGGATAATGAAAGTGATCTAGTGAGCATAGGGTAGCTGCCTACGACCCTTGAAACCCTCAGCTATCGTGTCCTCCATCTCAGACAGAAGAAGATCCCAAACATCAAACACTATCTACTGCATTAGGGTGTTGAGAAGCCATAGCTGGATACGTGTTAGGCCCTCCCTGTATCCCATCCTAGGAAGCAGTGTCCTCCTCATAATAGCCTCTAGAACTCGAGCAGTCAGAGTAAGATCACTAGGGTTCCTGCATGAGCGCTCGCCAAAAGGCTCCTTGAAGCAGTGTTGCACAAGATCTATAGGGGGCACCAAACCACCATGAGGACGCCTAGGAGGCTTTGTCTGTCCATAATAGACCTCATGTAACCTAACGGGCTGCTCCTGTAGCCTTAGTATCTCCCTGACCCTCTAACTCGTCAGTCGGTAATCTCTGCCTCGGAATGCAAAGTGAATATATCTATGGTGCGGGTCAATATAGAGAGAAGCATAGAACTGACGAACCCAAGATGGAATATATAATCCTATCCATCCAATCAAATATGTCAGCCCAGGCAGATATGCAAGGTGGGGGTGAATATGCTCTCCTCCTACTGCTGCTATAGCCTCAATGCTGTAGACTCTCTAAGATCTGAAGACTGCTCCACTGCTCAGATATGCATTGTAGAAATCTTCCTGGAGCGATGTATAGAATTCCTCAGATGCTCTCTCATCCCTCCTCGGAGGAAACCATACATCAAACTCTACAAACCTCAGCTGCTAAACCTGCTTGGCTGTGGCAGCCCTCAAGTCAAGGTGGGTCACTGGAGGTGGACCCTGTGGTCTAAGCAGTGGACGCGATCCCCTCCGCTGTGTCGGTGGCCTCAGTGAGACTGGAACACAGGTACAACCAGAGCGGTATAGCTATGGCTAGGGTGCCTGCTCGATCTCCTTGGCCTCCTCGGCCTGCTGGCCCTCCTAAGACTGCTATGACGGCTATCCCTCCTGTGTCTCCTGAGCTGGCTGAGGCTCCTGAGTCTATTGGGGCACCTGCTAAGACTCCCCATATGGCTAACTCTCATCAATAGCATGATGCTTTCCTGCAATCGTGATAGTCCCAGGTGCACCACCATGAAGGCGCTCAACTAGCTCGATTCTAGCCCTTGCTTCCGATGAAAGCGGCTGATCTGCAATGACAACTCCATTGTGGGCACCTCCTCTCTCAGCACACTCTGCGGCCTCAGCAACTACAGCTGCTCTAGCTGTCTCTACATCAGGGTACTTGCGCTTCTTTGATGCAACCTTCTTCGTTGCCTTGCCTTTAGGACTTGTAGGCAGGCGAGGCGGAGGCCTCCGATCATCATCTCCTGGACCACCACCAACATTCTTGGTGCGAGTCATCTAATCTAACTAGAACCACTGCCGTTGACGAGATCAACTATCCACTGACACTTTCAAGGCTTGGCCTCGATCCGTACTCGCGAGCTTGGCTCCGAGTTAACTATCAACTGCAACTAACACCTCAATGACACTGACTCACTACACGATGGAATAGATAGATATACGAATAAATACGATATTTCTAATAGATGCGAAACCCTAAGAGAGCAAGCAATGTAGGTACAAAATTGAAGCGACTGGCTTGCTACCTGACAAATCAGCGATCCGAAAAGAAGAGAAGCAATCCGCAGGAGACCACCGACTCAGCTAGGGTTAGGGTTCTGACTCAACAAAGATCGGTGATGCAAAGTGATGAGTCGACGGTGAGGATGCAAGGCACTGCGGAGGCTTGCTCGGTGATGAAACTAGGGCACAATGGTGCTAGGCACGGTGGTGCAGCTGGAGCGGGATAAGCACGGTGAGGGCACGGGCCAAGCTTGCATGGGATGCGGCAGCTAGGGCACGGCGCAGCATGGGGAGAGACCACCGACTCAGCTAGGGTTAGGGTTCTGACTCAACGAAGATCGGTGACGCAAAGTGATGAGTCGACGGTGAGGATGCAAGGCACTACGGAGGCTTGCTCGGTGATGAAACTAGGGCACAATGGTGCTAGGCACGGTGGTGCAGCTGGAGCGGGATAAGCATGGTGAGGGCACGGGCCAAGCTTGCATGGGATGCGGCGGCTAGGGCACGGCGCAGCATGGGGAGGCACTGGTGGTGTGGGAGCGTGTAGTCTCGGCATGACGTGGAGCAGGGCACGACGGCTGCGGTGGCGCGTGGTCACGGTGGAGCAGGACGTGGATGGCGACGCTGGTGTAGGAAGTTGCGACTATAGTGGTTAGGGTAGAGGCGAGCACGGCGGCATTCGGCTTGGGGCATAGGCGTACAGTGATGTCAGCGAATAGGTTAGGTCAAGAGCACGTGATAATATATAGTGGCCCCTAGTGGATCAGAAAAGGAATCAAAGAAAGAGTTCTGAAACCGCACAAAAACTACTGACCGGACGCTCCAGTGGTAGCGACCAGATGCTACCACCCAGTGTTCGGTCGATTCCAGAGAGGTCCAATCCCTCTAGAATCGTGACCGGACATGTCCGGTGGACACCGACCAGATGCAGCCAGAGTCCAGTCAACTTAGCCTTTGTCTTCTTCACATGACTGGACGCTGAGACGTCTTCTGACCGGACGCTGAAAGACAGAGTCCGGTCACTCCTTCGCAGCGAGTTCACCTCCTGTGAACTGACCGGACGCTGGACTGTAGAGTCTGGTGCAGCGTCCGGTCACTCTTTTCTAGCAAATCTTCAATGATCCTTCGCGCTGCCTGTTCCCAATCAAGTCCCAACTCAAATAAGATCCAAATAGACACCAATTGGGACTGATGTGAGTGACCTCTCTCAAACCCTCATATTTTTCAAAATATTTTACCTTAGGCTATAAATCTTTTTAAGAAAATAGGCAATAAGAGGGCAAATGGAACAAAACGACAAAACAACATTCATGCATATGCAATACTTGTAAGTAAATCTAGTTGCTTGTCAAGTTTGATCCAAGGTTAAGCTTCTTCACACGCTTTTCGATGGTTATCTTAACCATGTTAGACAAGCCCTATATGTATTTCCAAAAATTAATCATGTTGTATATTACAATGAATGCATGGGACAACACAAGCTCATCTTTTAGTGAAGTTACTAAAATCAAGTACATTGAGCTCATTCCGCAATCTACAAAATGTAGCCTCATCTAGCGGTTTAGTGAAGATATCCGCTAATTGATCTTTGGTTCTTACTCATTCTAGTGATATATCATTTTTAGCAACATGATCTCTTAGAAAGTGATGGCGGATATCTATGTGCTTGGTGTGAGAGTGTTGAACCAGATTATTTGCAAGTTTTACTGCACTTTCATTGTCGCACAAAAGAGGTACCTTTTCTAGAACTACACCATAGTCTAGCAAAGTTTGTTTCATGTATAATATTTGTGCACAACAAGCACCTGCGGCAATGTATTCCGCTTCGGCGGTGGACAAAGCCACACTATTTTGTTTCTTGGAGGACCAAGACATAAGTGATCTACCAAGCAAATGGCACCCTCCGGATGTGCTTTTTCTATCAACTTTGCAACCGGCATAATCCAAATCGGAATAGCCAACTAATTCAAATATAGCTCTTTTGGGATACCATAGGCCAATGCTTGGTGTGTGCTTAAGATACCTAAGGATTCTTTTTACGGCAATTAAATGTGTTTCCTTAGGATTAGCTTGAAATCTAGCACACATACACACACTAAACATGATGTCAGGCCTAGATGCGGTTAAATATAACAAGCTACCAATCATGGAATGGTAGAGAGTTTGATCAACCGGGTTACCTCCCTCATCTAGGTCGAGATGTCCATTGGTAGGCATTGGTGTCTTGATTGGCTTACATTCATCCATCTTGAATCTCTTGAGAAGATCTTTTGTGTATTTCTCTTGAGAGATGAAGATGCCTTCTATCATTTGCTTGACTTGAAAACCAAGAAAGAATATAAGCTCACCAATCATTGACATCACGAACTCCTTTGACATCAATTCACCAAATTCTTTGCATGAGTCTTCATTTGATGATCCAAAGATGATATCATCACCATATACTTGACAAATGAAGATATGCCCATCAAGCTTCTTGGTGAATAGTGTGGTGTCGACCTTCCCAATGGTGAAGCCCTTCTCAATGAGGAAGTCTCGAAGGCGCTCATACCAAGCTCTTGGAGCTTGCTTAAGCCCATATAGTGCCTTGGATAACCTATAAACATGATTAGGACATCTAGGGTCTTCAAACTCGGGAGGTTGACCAACATAGACTAGTTCATTAATAAAGCCATTTAAAAATGCACTTTTCACATCCATTTGATATAGTTTCATTTCATGATGTGATGCATATGCAAGTAGGATACGGATGGCTTCTAATCTTGCAACTAGTGCAAAGGTCTCTCCAAAATCCAAACCTTCAACTTGGGAGAACCCCTTTGCAACTAGTCTTGCCTTGTTCCTCACAACAACATCTTGATCATCTTGCTTGTTGCGGAACACCCACTTTGTTCCAATGACTCTTGCACCTTTTGGTCGCTCTTCAAGAGTCTAAACTTCATTGCGAGTGAAGTTGTTCAACTCTTCATGCATGGCATTGATCCAATCCGAATCTTTAAGAGCTTCTTCTATCTTGGTAGGCTCATAACAAGAGACAAAAGAGTGATGAGCAATAAATGAAGCAAGTTTTGAGATCGAGTCATTACACCCTTTGATGGACTCCCTATGATGAGATCTTGTGAATGATCTTGTAGGAGAGGTGTATTTCTTCTATTGACCACTTGAGGAGGAGGTTGTGGAGCATCAACATCTTGTGTTTGTACCACCATTTGCTCATGGGAGACATGAGTATCTTCATTTTCTACTCTCCCATCTTTTTCACCATCTTGTGGCACCCTTGATGAAGAAGATTGATCAATGACTTGTACATCATCTTCATCATCTTTTGGCTTGATGTCTCCCACTAGAATATTCTTCATAGCCTCCCTCAATGGTTCATCACCTACATCATCAAGATTCTCATGTGCTCCTTGGGAGCCGTTAGATTCATCAAATTCCACATCATATGTTTCTTCAACCAAGCCGGTGGCATGATTAAATACTCTATATGCTTTGGATTTTGATGAGTAACCAATAAGAAAACCAATATCACAACATCTTTGGAACTTCCCTAGGTGTTGCCTCTTTTGTAGATATAGCATTTGCAACCAAACACCCTAAAGAAGGAGACGTCTGACTTCTTCCCATTGAGCAACTCATAAGGTGTCTTGCCATGGAACTTTTGAAGAAATAGGCGGTTGGATGCATAGCATGCGGTGTTGATTGCTTCTGCCCATAAAGCTTTGGGGGTGTTGTACTCATCAAGCATTGTTCTTGCAAGAGTGATCAATGTCTGGTTCTTCCTCTCAACTACACCATTTTGTTGGGGAGTGTATGTTGTGGAGACTTCAGGTTTGATTCCAACTTCATCACAATAGGCTTCTATGTTGGTGTTGTCAAATTCTTTCCCATTGTCACTTCTAATCTTTTTGAGCTTCACCTCAAATTCATTTTGAGCTCTCTTGGCAAACTTCTTGAAGCAAGATGCAACTTCGGATTTGTGATGGAGGAAGAATACCCATGTATACCTTGAATAGTCATCAACAATCACAAGACAATAAAGGTTTCCTCCCAAACTCTTATATGTTGTTGGTCCAAATAAATCCATGTGTAGGAGTTCTAGCACTCTTGTGGTTGACATGAAAGCTTTTGTTGGATGGGTATTTGCAACTTGCTTGCCGGCTTGACATGCACTACAAAGCTTGTCCTTTTCAAATTTCACATCCTTCAACCCTCTCACCAAATCATTCTTCATAAGCTTCTTGAGTGAGGTCATCCCAACATGAGAAAGTATTCTATGCCATAGCCACCCAAGTGTTGTTTTGGTGAATAGGCAAGTCTTCAAATTTGCATCTTCGGAGGTGAAGTCCACTAGATATAAGTTGTTGTATCTAAATCCATTGAATATCACTTGATTATCATCTACCTTGGATACAACAACCTCCTTCTCGGTGAACAAGCATTGGAAGCCAAGATCACACAATTGTCCAACGGATAGCAAGTTGAAGCTCAATGAAGCAACATAAAGCACATTGGAGATGGAATGATCATTTGATATTGCCACTTTGCCCAATCCTTTAACCTTGCCCTTTGAGTTATCTCCAAATGTTATTCTCTCTTGTCCGTCTACCTCTTCATCTAGTGAGGTGAACATATGAGGATCACCGGTCATATGTTGAGTGCAACCACTATCAATAACCCAATGACTTCCACCGGTCTTGTAGTTCACCTACACACAAGAGATTCAAGCTTTAGGAACCCAAACTTGTTGAGGGCCCTTCACCTTATCAATAAGTGACTTAGCCACCTAAATATTCTTAGGCCTATTCTTGTTAGGGGGTCCTAAGAACATGACTTTCATCTTTCCACTAGAATCCTTTCTAAGCATGTAGTGAGCATTGAAGGCAAAGGGTCTAGCATGCTTGGGCAAGGGTTGTGGCGGTGTTGTTTGGCACTCATGAGCAAAGTGGCCTTCTTGTCCACACTCAAAACATCTCTTTGGCTTTGGCTTTGGCTTAGATTGTTGTTATTGAACTTGAGCCTTCTTCTTCTCTACACTCGCCACATATCCAATGCCACTTCTATCCATCTTCATGATGGTGTTCATGAGTAGCTCACTTTGGAGATGCATGCCTCTTGTAAACTTGCTCAATCCCATCTTGAGATGCTCTTTCTCTATCTTGAGCTTCTTGTTCTCTTCCTTGAGAACATCATTGTTCTTCTCTTCCTTGAGCTTCTTATTCTCTTCTTTGAGCTTCTCATTCTCAAGGATCAACTCTTCATCATGATCAAGAGTTTCTAGCATAATGGTGTTGTGGCTTTTCATCTCTTCAAGATCTTTCATGAGCTTTTCATTTGCATTCTTGAGCTTGACATATTCATCATAGTCATTGCACTCAACCACTTTCTTGCCTTTGCCACTAGATCCTTGCTCAATGCTCTCATCAATTAAATCATCACATGATGTAGCTATATCAATCTTAACAACATGGTTAGTAGCATCATGTGGCTCATTTGGTAAAAATTCTTGAGCAATAACAAGAGTATCATAATTGATCTTTAGAGTTGTATATTCATCTTTTAGCTTGTCGTGGCTACTGATGAGCTCATTGTGCACCCACTCAAGTTTATCATGTTTATCTTTAAGCTCTTTCTTAGAAGATTTGAGCTCCTTGAGTTTGGATGATATAGCATCATTTGTTTCTTTAAGCTCAACATTGGCCTTTTCCAATGTATCGTATTTTGCTAAGAGTGAATCATTTTAGCATCAAGCTTTTCATTTTTAGCTCTACTCTTTCTAATGATCTTAGTGTATTGTCTTAGTATTTGACAAGATCATCATATGAAGGTGAATCATCATCATCGCTATCGCTATCATCATCACTAGCTTGCTCATCATCACTACTATCATCATTGTTAGTTACCTTGCGTTCACCCTTGGCCATAAGGCATAGGTGTGTAGAGGATGATGGCGATGGTGGCGGTGAAGATGAAAGATCAATAGCAATGGCGGCCACCTTCTCATTTTCACTATCATCATCAGATGATCCACTAGATGAATCAATGTCCGTAAGCCAATCACCGATGATGTAGGCCTTTCCACTTTTCTTCTTCTTGTGGAAGTCCCTCTTTTTGCCATTTCTCTTCTTGTATGGCTTGTTCTTCTTCTTCTCATCTTCATCTTTGTTACTTGAGTCATCTTTCTTGCCCTTGTTCTTGTTCTTAAACTTGTCTTTCTTGGGCTTGGTGCATTGATGTGCTAGATGACCAAGTTCACCACAATTGAAGCAATCCATTTCAGAGATTGGCTTTCTTCTAGAGCTTGTGAAGAACTTCTTCTTCTTGCCATCGACCTTGATGCCACTCTTGTTTAGCTTCTTTAGCATTTTGGTGGCTTTCTTCACCATGAGGGCAAGATCTTCATCTTCTTCATCACTTGAGCTCTTATACTCAAGTCTTGCTTTGCCCTTATCTTGGCTAGCTTTGAATGCTAAGCCCTTCTCTTTCTTCTTGGTAGAGGATGAGCCATCTTGTGGCGTGATGTGCATGTACATCTCATGAGCATTGATCTTTCCCAAGATTTGTGTCGGTGTAGCGGTGGAAAGATCACCTTGGTGTAGCACGGTCACAATATGCCCATATTTGTCAATGGGGAGGACACTCAAGATCTTTCTCACAACATCGGATGGTGACATTTGAGTAAGTCCAAGCCCATTGACTTCCTCTACAAGAACATTCAAACGTGAATACATCTCATTAGCACATTCTTTGGGAAGCATCTCAAATGAATTTAGCTTTTTAATTACAAGATGATAGCGTTCCTCATGCTCACTCTTGGTTCCCTCATGGAGTGCACAAACATCTGACCATAGTGCATGGGCGTTTTTGTGGTTCCTTACACGGTTGAACACATCTTTGCAAAGGCCTCTAAAGATGGTGTTTCAAGCCTTTGCATTCCACTTTTCATAATTAACCTCATCGCCTTGTAAGTGTGTAGCATCCCGAGGTTTTGGGAAGCCTTGTGAGGCGGCTCTAAGTATACCAACGTCTAGAGCTTCTAAGTACGCCTCCATGTGGATTTTCCAATATGGAAAGTCATCTCCCTCAAAGATAGGAGGAGGTCCATCCCCGTGAGACATCTTGCTCTAAGCGATTAAGCTTAAAAACATGAGCACGAGGCTCTGATACTAATTGAAAGGATTAAGATGCCCAAGAGGGGGGGGGTGAATTGGGCTAATTCTAAATTTTCTTGCAATAATTAAATCCTACGGTTAGCCCAATTAACCCCTTGTGCCTAGAAAAGTGTTTCTATTAATCTAACGCACAAAGGACTTACAACCTATGTTCTAAACTTACTCTAGCATGGCAATTCTATTAATATAAAAACAAGTATTGAATTGCTCAAAGTAAAGGCTCAAAGTAAATAGAGAGAGAGGAACGCGGCGATGTTTTGCCGAGGTATCGGAGAGTCGCCACTCCCCACTAGTCCTCGCTGGAGCACCCGCGCAAGGGTGTAGCTCCCCCTTGATCCGCGCAAGAATCAAGTGCTCTCTATGGGTTGATTGTTCGACACTCCGTTATGGTGAATCACCCATAACCGCTCACAACTTGAGTTGGGTCACCCACAAGCTCTGCCGGGTGATCACCAAGCTCCCAATCACCACCAAGCCGTCTAGGTGATGGCGATCACCAAGAGTAACAAGCACAAACTCTCACTTGACCACGCGAAGCCTAATGAGAACGGTGGATGCACACTTTGCTACTCTTGATTCACTAATGAGGCTACTCTCTTGAATTTTCAAATCTCAATCACCTCACTAGGACCTTGCTCTTCCTGGCACTCACAAACGTGTTTCTCAGCTGTTGGAATGAGCAAAAGTGACTCCACACATGAGTGGAGCTTCTATTTATAACAAGGGCTAAAAAATGAACCGTTATATGCCTCTGTGTGGTGACCGGACGCTCCGGTCATGTTGACTGGACGCTCCAGTCAGTTCAACCCGCACACCAGTGTTTAAGTGTTGACTGGATGCTGGCAGTGTCCGATCATCACTGACCGAACGCGTCGGTCGCATTAAACCCTCACTGGAACCTTACTGTACTCGACCAGATGCTGAACCCCCAGGGTTCGGTTAGAACTGACCGGACGCGTCTAGTCGCAAATTTTCTCTTCTTGAACCTTACTAGAGTCGACTGGATGTTGAACCTCAGCGTCCGGTCACTTGATCACTCAGCGTCCGGTCGCGCCAGACGCAATCTCCTTGATCAAATGAACTGACCGGACCCTACAGCCAGCGTCCGGTCCGACCGGAGCCAGCGTCCGGTCCGACTAGAGCCAGTGCCTAGTCTACATTTGACCCTCCATTCACTTCTAACTCTCAATCATATGTGAATGAAGTTTGCTCCAAACGATCATAGGGCTGTTGTGGAGCTACCTAGTGCTAGTTTTAACAAGTGTGCACCACACCTAACTCACTAGACTCACCTAGGTCAAGCTACCCATCCATACCCCTCTTAATAGTCTGGCCAAAGGAAAAACAAAGTCCTAAACTACTCTAAGTGTCTCTCCAACTCCAATCGACACTTAGAACTAGTCATCCTTAACCTTGTCGTCCATCCTTTGAAACCGAAACGATTTCCATCGTAGGGGCATGACCACCTCAATTGCCCAATTGATCTCCATTACCATGACCTAACTTAATTGCCTCTGCAATACACACGTTAGTCATAGTAATCTTGTATTGTCATTAATCACCGAAACCCAACTAGGGGCCTAGATGCTTTCAAACTTCACTTAGCAAGTATTGACGGTCGCATATCAAACTTTGATTCAAACAACCTACTTACTCAAAATCCTTGGTTTGACCTTCGCCTCAACAAAAGATCCTAGAAGTACTACTCATTCCTTTACAATATGGAACTTCAAGCTAAAAATTAGCTTCACTTTCTTAGCTCCACTAGATCCATGAGAACAAATAGGAGAGAAAAGAATTGTGCCTATCTTAAATCTCATAACAAAGAATCACCAAAGACATATACCACAACATTCCTCCAACATCAAAGCCAGAATTCTTAGACCTTTCATTAGCTCGGCTATCTTTCAAAGGACAAGAATACCAATAGGTCAACAACCACTTACTTTATAGACTCACACCGATATATAATCGCACCTTGATTCCATTGGTTTATGCCTTCAAGGAAGTCCATGCCATACCAATCATTAAGGGTTATGCATCTCAACATCATATTTCTAAAGAAAATAATGTTGTGTCAATCCCAATAGGTTCACCAAAGAAGCATGGCAAAACCACCATGAAACAACATCCAAAATTGACTTGTCCTTACGGTCACTATCCTAGAACAACTTAAGCCATGATCCTCGTAAATTGGTGACTTGCACCATATTGGAGAATATGCCATCAACCTTTGCCATCAGAAGAACACTTGATACACACCTACTATAATATCATTTGATTTGAACCACTCTTCTAGGCTAATTCAATGTCATTGAGATCCACATCAAAGTCTTTAAGGCTACTATATCACAAAGGATAACCAAACAAGACTACAAAGCCTTTGCAGCTTCTAGTTACATTCTAAGCATCCAAACTAACACCAAGCACAACACTAGAAGGCTTAACACACTAGGAACCTCAGAACACTCCACTTGAGTTTATTCTCACCGTGTCTTAATGACCACCACAAAGATGGACTTTGAGTTTTGTGGAAAACCCCCTACACCAAACTAAGGTCAGGCTAAAACATCACCACTCCAATCTATAGGGTAAGGCACACAATGACCCACCCATTTGATATATCAAGAGAAAATAGTTACAATGTATGGCATGGTGGCCCATCCATCCATCATTGAACCATTTTCTTTGAATATAAATAGTTGGTTCAACCTAACTTTCATCAACCTCACTTAGCAAAATAGAGATGGCGTTGTGGGGGCCCTCCACTCAACCTCCCTACAAAGCCAGACAAAACTTACTCTATAGGATTCCATACTTCTTAGGTCCTACAGACCAAAACAATAGAAAACTTCTAGTACACGGAAAAGGTAACTACAACAACTAAGATCACAACCACAAAAACATCACGCCATAGATAAACATAACCACATATATATAAGCAAAATAGTAGAGTAAGCAAATCATGTTAAAAAACCCCAACTCTCATCCTTTAAGTGCAAGTGTGTCATGTTTTAATGAGTCAATTTTAGCACAACAACTTAAGCCTACTGTAACACCCCTGAAGAAACCACAACAATCCTTTGGAGAATTACCACACCACACTACAACAACAAAGTATGCGGAAGCAAAATCACGCCATCTAGATTAAGCATAAAATGAAGTCTTATACGATAACATAACAAAGGCACCTTCAAAAACCACCAGCAAACCTCATATGTGTTTATTACAATGTAAGGAAAGACCCAGACAACCAACTAATTTATTGTAACAAATATGTGTAAACAAGTGTGCACTCGTGCTGCTACTCCCATCCCACCAGTCATCCTTGAGCTCATGTACCTGAGATGGGGGAACAAGTGTATGAGGTTTATGGAAAACCTCAGCAAGCAAACTGCCTTAACTGAGCTATTTAAATCACTGTTTGTTTAAGTATCAAATTTAAATAGCATAATAAAAGATACATCAATTGCTTCATAGAAATATAAATATACTTCAAAGTGCAAATGTTGCAATGCAATGCAAATGCGAATGATGCAATGCAATGCATGACTTCACTTCTACCCACACGTCCCAAGGAGAGGGAGTGAGGACTGCAACCATATTGCTCATCAACGTGCGTTGCTGCAACCACATGGCTCATCAACGTGCGTTGCTGTACCGGTACTTACCGCACCAGTTGGGCTATGGTTTCTTCAAATGCATATCAACAGGAAGAGTGCAAATGCAAAAGTTGCCATGTATCCCCTTCATATACTTCATAATTCAATAGTAATATCACAAGATATAAAATCATATACTTCAAAGTAAAGTAAATAACTTCAGATTCCAGATTATATGGCTAATGTGAGATACTGAAAATTTACTAGAGGCGATTCAAACAATGCAGCCAAAGCATGTGGACCACAACGCCACCTTTACTTGCCTTCACCGAAGATCAAGCGAAAGAGCTAGGCACCCTCTAAAGGAAAACCACCTGATCACAAGCCAACCTCAGTACTAACATCATCATACCAGCATGTATAAATAACAAATAACACACTAGAACGCCCCCAAACCCACTATTCAAGCATCTACTGTTTTGCTATTGTTCGTGACAGTAGCACTGTCCCTTCTCTTTTTCATAGACATTAAATAAAACATTCAAAAATTCTCAAGATTTACCAGATGATAGACATCTCCATTATCTACAACTTTGGTTTAATAAGATTCAGCATAAGATATCTCCAAAATAGCCTAAACACCCTCTTAATATAACTGAAGTTTTCTGACGATTAGACCAGGACTATGATATTATAAAATTCATAACTGAAGATATATTAATCCGAAAGTCATGTTCTATAATAATCTGGAAAGATTATGAAAAAACCTACAGCTATTGTTCAGACCAAAAGTTCAAATTTGTCCATTATGAGGGCAAAAACTGAATGGAACTAAAACGGTCCAGAATCTTTGCGTGATCTTTGCGTCAAAAGAAAGGTATTTAAGTACTCTAAAACTTTGTCCACGGTAGCAAAAATTATTAAGGCTATTAAGATACCGTAAAACAATGATGAACAGCAACTACACAATCTGACGGGATTTCAGATCATGGACGAGATTAATTTTGGGATTTCAGAATTACTCCAACTATGCCTCCTTCTAATTCGACAATTCGATCCACAAAACTTGAACCAAAGAAGTGGACTAGAATTCGTCATCTCACCTAGGGCAACCACAGCGGGCATGGCGATAATCCCCAGCGATCCACTCCTCCCTTCCTTCCTTCGTCTTCTCCACCTCGCGACGATCCTAGTCACTACGACCGGGTTGCCAATTCGATCTACATCGCAGGTGGTAGACCATCAAGAACAGCCAGGCAACAACAAATTGAGGGGGCAAAACCGAGAGGGGATGATGCCTAACCGATTTTACATGAAACAATGGCGACGAGAACCGACGATCCATCAAGCCCTAGGTCTCTTCTCCTTTTCTCCTCTCCTTCTCTCCCTTTCTTCCCTTTTTGCGTGATCTGAAGAGGGGGCGGCACTAGGAACACGACCAGACCAGGGTCGAGAAAAGGAACACACGCTTTGGTCCAGGGAACTGGGCCGCCCCGTAGCCCATGAGTTACTGTAGAAAGCCTTTTTTCTTAAACCTTGCGACAAACAAAATTCAACATCTGAACCCTGATCAACACGTATGAGTAGTCGAACGGAAAGCATTTGACGAGCTCTACGCGATGGTGCCCTGAGTTCATCCATCAGAGCACTATATCAAAAGTCAATTTTTGGCCTCTCTTTAAAAACATGGTCAACCTTAAAAAAACTTATTCCGTATTAAAATCCGTATTTATGCCCAGTATTCTGGGGTGTTACAGATGTACTCTTTGGATAATGTTCTGGTCGAGCTGTTAAATTTCATTATCAATAAGATTTAAACAACTTATTTTCGAAACATATAAAATCTCCACACATATCACTGTTGTTCTATTGGTCCGTTCCTAGGTACTCTGTGGCCAGTAGATTGCAAACCTTATTGATGCATTATAGACTACAAAAATTGGATAACACAAAATTACTTGTTTTGGGACAACGATGGATCAGGAACTATACATTCACGGATCAAACACCTAGCAGATCCCAGAAAAGCCTGTCTGAAGCTTGTGATGGTTCATACGGTGATGTGTTTGTCTTTAAATATGATTTGAAAAAAAAAAAGAAATTGTCAGGGTTGACATTTAGCAGCGTCAATTATTCAGCTGGGCCCACACGCACAGCGGCACAGTGCAGGTACGGTGGTCTCTCTAGCACTTCACGAAAATTCAACGCGCTGTGTGTGAGAAAGATGGGGTACAGCTGGTGTTAAAAATACAGAGGACGGTCAATTCATTTTTGTACTGTCCCGTGGGATCCCAACTCACAGTCACACATCTGCGAACCGCGTGCTTGCACTATCGCAAATCAGTAAATTTCTTAGGACTGATCATATACCATATTCCGGTTTCTTCGGTTTCTTTTTTTAGCCAGAACAGTATTTTTTTCTCCCAATAATTCAGTCAGAATAGTGTTTTTTAGCCAGTTTCAACCAAATTTCAGACCAGCGAACAGGACCCAAGAGCACAAATTCGGAGTTGATCGAGCGCCTAAAAGCTATCCGTTTTACGGTCCAGGGTCAGATTAGTGATCAATGAATGGAAGGACGAGGCAGGGAAAGTTAAATCGCACGCTGTTAAAGAGTGCTGATGGTACGCTGCCTTTCGGAGCATCTCCAGCAATTGACTCTTAAAATAGGTTCCAACTTAAGATTTTCAGGCTTCTTCGATTTTTGAGGATTCCATTTTCTGAGTTTAATTCTAGCAATAGCCTTTAAATTAAGGTTCCTATTTTTCTTGAACCCAGATACCAAATCTCTTTGAGCTTGCCCATATTTTGGCTTGCAACCATACAAGACTTAAAGAAGGATGATCATCATGGTTGTCTGCAAAATTTCTATTGGCTATCCTAATTCACGTGGTTTCTTTTCAAAGACAAAAATTGGGGATGACATTCAGTCGCATAGACTGATAGAGCTTTTAACTGCTCAAGCTGCATGCATGAACAAGTGTCAGGTCGTGCCAAAAAAACCCTGTCACTTCTTTTACCCCATCTTGGTTACATAATTAGGTATTTTCATGGTCAATTTAATCCAGAAATAAAACATCAGTAGATTCGTGACGATATATATATGTATGTGTATATCACTAACAAACGCTACAGCATATAAGTATGACATACCGATCGACACAGTAAGTACGCAAAGTACGGTAATCAGAGAGTTAAGAGTGTACCCAGCGGAGGGTCCCATGCCGAGGGCATCGGAGGCTCTATTCGCACCAGACATAGTGCGTTGCTCGAAGTCGTGGACCACAGTCGATGCAGGAAGGTATTTGCAGTGCAGTCCCACGAATGGTCACCAGGAAGAAGACACATTGCTGCTCCGCGAGCGATCACCAGGAAGAAGACGTCTGCTACGTGGACGAGCAGTCACGAAATCGGTCCTAAAAAACCTAATCACCGCACACCCTGTGCAAGGTTCGCAGGCGAACGAGGGTTCCAGAGGCACCTGCTCTCCCGTTGCTCCGTGTGCGCAGAGGTACAAGACGGGGAAAACCAAAGGGCGGCTGAGATGCGGTCTCTCGGAAGCGAAGGGATGATTGGACTAACGAAGGACTTCTACTTTTATGCCTGCGACGAGGAGGGAGAAAGCCAGCCGAGGAACTCAGGAGACGGAGACACGAAAAGACGGTAACTGGCGCAATAAACCTGCATCCACCATAAAAGAGAGAAACTCCCGTAATTATGTGGATTAAGTGGCAAAATCTGGCCACGCCCGCCCGTCCGCTCGCTCGCCGCCTGCCTACCACGCCCTGGCCCGGGCGGCGGCGGCGGCGGTAGCGGCACGCGCGTGTGGCACTCCTGTGTCCTTTTCTCAGCTTCTCAATTAAGATGGATAATTTTCAACCAAATAAGCCGAGTTAACATTTAGTTAAAATCCCGTACGGTATTAAACTATACAACGCTTAATGTTACGGACCATAGAGTTTTATTTGATTTATTAAATATTATATGGGCCAAGCCCATAATATATCAACGATCCACACCAAACTCTGGGGTTTGTAACAAAATAGTCTCAAAACCACATTTCTTTTATATACCAGTGTTTCGATGGAGACTGTTAAGTTGAATATCCATCTAGAGCAATAGTTTTACTTAATTACAACTGAACAATGGACTAAACCTTGAATTGACAGTTTTGTGTAAAGTGAATGTCACTAAAGTCTTTAGTTGATACTAGACTGCAAAAGGCATCCCCTCTATTTGAAGCATATAAGTCATACTCCAGTGCCTTTCATGAGTATTTAGAGATCACCCAAATCTCATAGACTGTGACCAGCAGTCTGATTCATATAGGTGTGTTCCTCAAAAAATGTTCTGTAGGACAACATCTTTGCTTTAGCAAGCCACTTGAAACACATTAAGGTAAAAACCAACCTGCCTTACAGAAAGAAAAGATATGCATTAGACATGAGTCTTACTAAGGATCTTTTCTCACAATTTACTACTAGCTTGTTTCACCATCCTACTTCACGGGATCTCCGATTACATAGAACAGGTTACTACTATAGTAAATTTCATGTGGGTCTCAAATCCATCTCTCTCGATGCACTTTCTATCACATTACGTGACCGACCCTTAGTGAATTGATCTACCAGATTGTTAGAGGTGTGAACATAGTCCAATGCTATTACTCCGGAATTTCTCAATTTTCTGACAGATTTTAGTCGTCTCTTAACATGCCTTATGGACTTCATGTTATCCTTAGAACTGTTAACCTTCGTAATCATAGTTCATAGAAATAGCCGGTATGGGTTTTTCAACAATCAGTAAATCCATAAGGAGATCACGAAGCCACTCGGCCTTAGAGCCAGCGGTGTCTAATGCTGTGAGTTCTGCTTTCATTGTAGACTTCGTTAAGATAGTCTGCTTGCAAGACTTCCAGGAAATAGCACCACCTCCAAGCGAAAACACATATCCACTTGTGGCATAAAGCTCATCAGCATCAGAGATCCAGTTGGCATCACAATAGCTGTCCAGCACCTTTGGGTGTCCGGTATTACAAATATCATAGCTCATAGTGCCTTTTAGATAGCGCATCACTCTCTCAAGAGCACGCCAGTGATCATCTCCCAGGTTTAACACAAACCGGCTCAGCTGGCACACAACAAATGAGATGTCAGGACTTGTTGCACTAGCAAGATACATGAGCGAACCAATGATCTAGGAATATCTCAATTGATCCCTTGCTATTCTCCAATTTTTCCTCAATAGCACACTAGGGTCATAAGGTGTAGAAGCAGGTTCATAGTCACTAAGCCCAAAGCGACTTAGCACCTTTTCCACATAGTGGGATTGTAAAAGAGTTACTCCACCATCACCTTCTCTCAGAAGCTTGATATTAAGAATAACATCAGCCTCTCCTAAATCTTTCATTTCAAAATTATTAGATAAAAATTCCTTCACCTCCTCAATCACTTTGAGGCCGGATCCAAAGATCAGTATGTCATCAACATATAAGCACAAAATAACTCCAGCCCCACCATACCAATAGTACACATATTTGTCAGCTTCATTCACAACAAAGCTAGCAGATGTTAGAGTTCTGTCGAACTTCTCATGCCACTGCTTAGGAGCTTGTTTTAGGCCATATAATGATTTTAATAATTTACACACCTTGCTTTCTTGACTATTTACTATAAACCCATCCGACTGATCCATATAGATCTCCTCCTCTAACTCTCTATTTAGGAAAGTTGTCTTAACATCCATTTGATGAATGATAAGACCATAAGTGTGGCAGAATCGCCTGAAATAACACGCTTATGGAGGTGCTCGTCTTCCACTAGACACTAAGCACCCTGAAAGCAAGCTACAGCGGGCGATATCCGTCGGGCACACCCTAAGGGAGAACCCAAAAGATCCACATTTTTCCCAAGGATCCAATAATAAGAACGAGTTACAATACTGGTCCATTTCATACATCAAAGTTTCTTAAAAATTACATTATTACATTACCAAATGTCAGAGTGCAGAATAATAAATAGTGGAATTTAAAATAAACATCTTGCGATAAGAACAAGGATCCGTCTATGCCCACTAGAAGAATCTTCCACATAATGGTACTTCTCATGCATTACCAGCAATAGGGGTAAATAAACCCTGAGTACATGATGTACTTGCAAGACTTATCCGACTAGTGGGAATAATTTCCCGACTCCAAGAAATATGATAAGCTTTATGGTTTGCTGGTTTCTTTTGGCAGAAAGCAATACTAATAGTGAGTCCTTATTTATGTTATTATTATCTGCCATATTAAGTTATTATCTATCCAATCTATATAAGCACTTGTTCTACTTTCAAGCAAGAGTTGAGCAATCAGTTCCATTTCATCACTGAAAGGATCAAGATGCCCAAGAGGGGGGGGGGTGAATTGGGCTAATTCTAAATTTCTTTGCAATAATTAAACCCTATGGTTAGCCCACTTCACCCCTTGTGCCTAGAAAGTGTTTCTAATGTTCTACCGCACAAAAAGTCTTGCAACCTAAGTTCCAATCCTACTCTAGCATGGCAATTCAATGAATGTAAACACAAGAATTGAATTACTCAAAGTAAATGCTTAAAGTAAAGAGAGAAGGAGGAACGAGGTGATGTTTTACCGAGGTATCGGAGAGTCGCCACTCCCCACTAGTCCTCATTGGAGCACCCGCGCAAGGGTGTAGCTCCCCCTTGATCCATGCAAGGATCAAGTGCACTCTATGGGTTGATTCTTTGACACTCCATCATGGTGAATCACCCACAACCGCTCACAACTTGAGTTGGGTCATCCACAAGCTCCGCCGGATGATCACCAAGCTCCCAATCACCACCAAGCCATCTAGGTGATGGCGATCACCGAGAGTAACAAGCACGAACTCTCACTTGACCACAACAAGCCTAATGAGAAGGGTGGATGCATACTTTGCTACTCTTGCTTTCACTAATGAGGCCTCTCTCTTGGATTCTCAAATCTCAATAACCTCACTAGGACCTTGTTCTTCTTGGCACTCTCAAACGTGTTTCTCAGCTGTTGGAATGAGCAAAAGTGATCCCTTGAGTGAATAGAGGAAGTATTTATAACCCCTCATTCAAAACAAACCGTTATGTGCCTCTACGGGGTGACTGGACGCTCTAATCAAGTTGACCAGATGCTCCGGTCAGTTCACACCAAAACCGAGCAGTTAAGTGGTGACTGGACGCATTCGGTCACGAAAACCGCTCTCTAGAACCTTACTGGAGTCGACCGAACGCTGGCACCCAGCGTCCGGTCGCTCACCTCTCAGCGTCCGATCGCACCAGACGACTTCACCTTGATCAAATGAACTGATCGGACTCTGTGCCAGTATCCGGTCACATCGGAACCAGCGTCCGGTCAGCATTTGACCCTCCATTCACTTCCAACTCGCAATCATGTGTGAATGAAGTTTGCTCCAATTGATCTTAGGGCTATTTTGGAGCTACCTAGTGCTAGTTTTGACAAGTGTGCACCACACCTAACCCACTAGACTCACCTAGGTCAAGCTATCTGTTCATACCCCCCTTTATAGTATGGCCAAAGGAAAAAACAAAGTACTAAACTACTCTAAGTGTCTCTTCAACACCAAACGACACTTAGAACTAGTCCATCCTTAACTTTGTCATCCATCCTTTGAAAACCAAAACTTTTTCCATCGTAGGGGCATAACAACCATGATTGCCCAATCAATCTCCATTACCATTACCATGACCTAACTTAACTGTCTCTGCAAAACACACGTTAGTCATAGTAATTACGTATTGTCATTAATTATCAAAACCCAACTAGGGGCCTAGATGCTTTCAATCTCCCCCTTTTTGGTGATTGATGACAATACCACCTCGAGTATGTAAAAGATATGAGGTTTTTAACATGCTTGATTCATATAAGCTTTTTGCAATAAGAACAAAAGAGTTAGGCAAGCTTATATGACCCAAGCCAACATGATGTACTCAATAGATATGAAATAAGCATGAGTACAAGAAATAAAGCTCATTTGCATCGGAGTAAAACGTGGAAGCAAAACAAATGAGCACAACCAAGTGATATGACATATAAATAATTCAAAATAGAGAGCACACATGTCACATATCACATAAATATCACGATCACATAGATATCACTATCACATAAATATAGTTCAATGCATGAAAGTAAACACATGAATGCATAATAGTGTATCACACATAAAAAACCAAATATAATAGATAAGCTCCCCCTAAATGAATCGCTCCCCCTAAGTCTAACATACTCGATCCCTCTCTCCCTTTGGCGTCAAACACCAAAACCTAAGGGTCGGTCGACGGGGCTGCAGCGAATGAGTTGGGCGCTGAGGTGCGAGGAGCGAGCTAGAACTGTGTACCATCATCATCTGACCCTGAGCTCTGAGCTGTATGACCCTCTGTAGCTGGAAGCGATGCTGAAGCGGTCTGGGTCGGATCAGGAATTGGTGCGGCCTAAGACTCTATAGGTATGACTAACGCAGACGGCTCTGATGATGCAACTGAAGAAGGGAGCATCTCTGTAGTCCTAATAATAGGTGCAACTGTGAAAGGACCTGGGACATGTAGATATGGCAGAGTAGGCTACCCTGTCAACTCACTAAAGATAGCACCAAGGCTTCTAGAGACTATAGTATCTAGCACAAGCAGTGAGGAAGTCTAAGTCGGTGTGAAGCCCGCCTGAAAAGGTGTGAACTACGGGCTGGCACTGGTGAGGCAAACCACTAGGACACCTGCTCTATAGGTGAAGCAAATTGAGTAGCAGTCTATCCCTGACTCTGAAGCCCACTAGGCTATACAACTAGAGTCTGTGAAGTGGCGGCAGGCTAACCAAGCTAAGGTGTATGCTGTGGTGGTGGAGGTCCAATAGCAGAGATGACATGCTGCATAAATCTGAGTAACTGCTGCTGCATGAGGAGCTGCTGCTGATGCATGGCCTGCTGCTGCTGCTGCTGTATAGCCTACTGCTGCTGAATCGCCTGCTGTTGTCACTGAAACTCATCCTGTCTGGCCTGAACTATGCAAATGTAGTAGCGGTCTCCTAGGCCTGGCGAGCCTGATCCTGCCTTATCCACTCAAGTATAGCAAGTAGAGCAAGATCTATCTGTGGTGTAGGTGGAGCTGAACTGTAGCTACCGGCCTCATGGTCATGTCATCGAGGAGGCATCTGAGGGATATCCTAGTAGTCATCATCTGTACTGTCGCTGGGGTCGCTCTCGACCATCCCCTCCTGCTGAGCATCTAACTGCTCCTCCTCTGTAGCTGCTATGCCCTTGATGGTCTCATCCTACTGGGCTGCAGTCTCTAGCACCTCTAGACGATGACGTGGTTGTCTAGGTGCACTCGGCCTGCTGTGATGGAGCATCTGAGTCATGTTATATGCAGGGAACTCTATAGTAGCACCACTGTACTCTGCTAGCATCTCAGGAGGCCTTACTATAACTACTCTATGAATCAAGAATGTAATCTAGTGAGCATAGGGCAACTGTCGATGACCTCTGAACCCTTCTGCAATAGTATCCTCCATCTCTGATAGTAGGAGATCCCAAATATCAAATACAGTCTGCTGCATTAGAGAGTTTAGTAGCCATAACTGTATGCGAGTCAAGCCCTCGCGATATCCCATCCTTGAAAGTAGGGTCCTCCTCATGATAGCATCAAGCACTCTAGCTGTAGGAGTGAGGTCACTGGGTGTCCTGCTCGACCCCTCGCTGAATGGCTCTATGAAGCAATGGCGGACCAAATCTATAGGAGGCACCATACCAGCATGAGGGCGTCTGGGAGGCGTTGTTTGACCATAGCACACCTCATGTAGCCGGACGGGCTGCTCCTGACGCCTAAGAATCTCCCTAGCCCTAAAGCTCATCAGCCTGTAATCTCTACCTATGAATGCAAAGTGAATAAATCTATGCTACGGGTCAATCCAAAGTGTAGCATAGAACTCATGAACCCAAGATGGTACATATATGCCTGTCCGTCTGAGTAAGTCTGCCAGCCCTGGCAAGTAAGATAGGTAAGGGCGAATATGCTCTCCTGCTGCTGCTATGATGGCCTCAATGAAACACACCCTCTGTGATCTAAATGCAGCCCCACTGTTAAGATATGCATTATAAAAATCTTCCTACAGTGGTGTATAGAAGCCCTCTGATGCATGCTCATCCTGCCTCAGCAGAAACTACTCCTTGAACTAAACAAACTTGAGCTGCTGCACCTATTTGGCCGTGGTGGCCCTCAAATCCAGATGAGTCATTAGAGGTAGACCCTGTGGTCTAGGAGGTGGATGAGAACCCCTCTGCTGTGTCTCTGCCCTCGTTGTCACCTGGGTATGAGTACGACTAGAGCGACATAACTATGGCTGAGGTGCCTGCTCTGTCTCCTCTGACTGCACTCCCTCTTGAGTCAGCTCTATCTGCTGTGCCTACTGCTATGACTCCCCCTAAGGCTGACTCTCATCAATAGCGACACACCGTCCTCCAACCATGGCTATCCCAGCTGGACCACCATGATGATGCTCAATCTCCTAGACAGTGGCCTCTGAGCTGGTGAAAGCTGATCTACAATGACAACACCACTCTGAGCACCTCCTCTCTCTGCATGGTCTGCGATGGCTGCAGCTACTACTGCTCTCTTTGTGTCAGCATCTGGATACTTGCGCTTCTTCATTGCAAGCTTCTTTGTCGCCTTGCCTTTTGCCTCAAAAGGCTAGCGAGGTGGGGGCCTCAGATCCTCATCACTGAGACCACCTCCGACATTCTTGACATGAGCCATCTGATGGAGCTGAAAAGAACAATTGTGCTGACAAGAATCAACTGCCAACTATCACTTCCAAGGCTTGGCCTCAATCCGTACTCGTGAGCTTGGCCCCGAGTTGACTGACAACTGCCAATGAGACCTTAGAGACACCAACTCGCTGCATGTTGCAATAGATTGGATATATATGAATAATTTAAGTATACATCTAAAGATACGAAACCCTAAGAAGCAAGCAATACGTACGAAATTAGAAATGATGACTTGCTACCTGACGACCCGGCAATCCAAAGAGTAGAGGAACGGAACACGAGGGCACCACCAGGAAAACACCTAGGGTTAGGGTTCTGACGAGGCAATGCGGTGTGGATCGGCGGTGCAATGAGGTGAAGATGCACGGTGAGTAATGTGGCTTGGGCACCATCGAGGCTCTGGTGGCTGCGCTGATGTGGGCGAC
The DNA here is from genome assembly GCF_019320115.1 of Miscanthus floridulus. NCBI lineage: Eukaryota > Viridiplantae > Streptophyta > Magnoliopsida > Poales > Poaceae > Miscanthus > Miscanthus floridulus. Next base: position 30,883,709 of record NC_089596.1, read on the forward strand.
ACTAGGGCATGGGCATAGCACGGGCATGGCGGTGGCGTAGAGTAGAGGCGGCTGTCATGGTGGCGCTGCTTCGGTGTGGGGACGGCGTCACAGGGCACCGTGGCGGTGCTAGCATGGCTGTGTGTGAGCGGCGCAGAGGCATGGGCACAGGCAATGGCGAGCTTGAGCGTGGAGCATGGCGCGGGTGCGGATGCGGCGGTGGCTAAGGCATGAGCTATGGCGATGTCGGTGTGGGGTACGAGATTAGGTCACAGCGGCGTGATGTTATATGGTGGCCCACTCGTGATAGAAAAGGAAACAAATAAAAGAGTTGGAATTCTGCATGATTTCTACTAACCGGATGCTCCGGTGACAACGACTAGACATTGCCACCCAGAGTTTGGTCGACTCCAGAGAGGTCCAAATCCCTTGGAGTCATGACCGGACACGTCTGATCACCACTGACCAGATGCAGCCAGAGTCCGATCCAATCCTGTCTTCTTCGTCTTCACTCAACCAGACGCAGGAACGCCATCTGATCGGACGCTAGACAACAGAGTCCGGTCACTCCTTCGTAGCAACGGTTCACCTCCTGTGAATTGACCGGATGTTGGACTTCAGAGTCCGGTGCAGCGTCCGGTCACTCTTTTCCAGCAAATCTTCAAAGTTCCTTTGTGCTGCCTATTCTCAATCGAGTCCCAACATCAATAAGATCCAAATAAACCCCAATTGGGACTGATGTGAGTGACCTCTCTCAAACCCTCAAATTTTTCAAAATATTTTGCTTTAGGCTATAATTCTTTTTAAGAAAATAGGCAATAAAAAAGGGTGATTGAAGAGAAACAACAAAACAACATTCATGCATATGCAATGCAATACTTGAAAGTGATTCTAGTTGCTTGTCAAGTTTGATCCAAGGTTAAGCTTCTTCACACGCTTTTCGGCGGTTATCTTAACCATGTTAGACAAGCTCTAAGTACATTACCACAAAGTAAACATGTTGTATATTATAATGCAATGCAAGGGACAACACAAGCTCATTTTCTAGTGAAGTTGCTAAAATCAAGAACATTGAGCTCATTCCACGATCGATAAAAAGTTGCCTCATCTAGCGGTTTAGTGAAGATATCCGCCAATTGATCATCGGTCCTTACACCTTCTAATGAAATATCATTCTTAGCAACATGATCTCTAAGAAAGTGATGGCGGATATCTATGTGCTTGGTGTGAGAGTGTTGAACCGGATTATTAGCAAGTTTTACTGCACTCTCATTGTCACCCAAAAGAGGTACTTTTCCTAGCACTACACCATAGTCTAGCAAAGTTTGTTTCATGTAAAGTATTTGTGCACAACAAGCACCCGCGGCAAAGTATTCCGCTTCAGCGGTGGACAAAGCCACACTATTTTGTTTCTTGGAGGACCAAGACACAAGTGATCTACCAAGCAAATGGCACCCTCTGGATGTGCTTTTTCTATCAACTTTGCAACCGGCATAATTCGAATCAGAATAGCCGACTAATTCAAATATAGCTCCTTGGGGATACCAAATGCCAATGCTTGGTGTGTGCTTAAGATACCTAAGGATTCTTTTAACGATAATCAAATGAGTTTCCTTAGGATTAGCTTGAAATCTAGCACATATACACACACTAAACATGATGTCGGGCCTAGATGCGGTTAAATATAACAAGCTACCAATCATAGAGCAGTAGAGAGTTTGATCAACCGTGTTACCTCCCTCATCTAGGTTGAGATGTCCATTAGTTGGCATTGGAGTCTTGATTGGCTTATATTCATCCATTTTGAATCTCTTGAGAAGATCATTAGTATATTTCTCTTGAGAGATGAAAATCCCTTCTCTCATTTGCTTGACTTGAAAACCAAGAAAGAATGTAAGCTCTCCAATCATTGACATCTTGAACTCCTTCGACATCAATTCACCAAACTCTTTGCAAGAATCTTCATTTGATGATCCAAAGATGATATCATCAACATACACTTGGCAAATGAAGATATATCCATCAAGCTTCTTGGTGAATAGTGTGGTGTCGACCTTCCCAATGGTGAAGCCCTTCTCAATGAGGAAATCCCGAAGGCGCTCATACCAAGCTCTTGGGGTTTCCTTAAGCCCATATAGCACCTTGGACAACCTATAAACATAATTAGGATATCTAGGGTCTTCAAACTCGGGAGGTTAATCAACATAGACTAGTTCATTAATAAAGCCATTTAAAAATGCACTTTTCACATCCATTTGATATAGTTTCATTTCATGATGTGATGCATATGCAAGGAGGATACGAATGGCTTCTAGTCTTGCAACCAGTGCAAAGGTCTCTCCAAAATCCAACCCTTCAACTTGAGAGAAACCCTTTGCAACTAGTCTTGCCTTGTTCCTCACAACAACACCTTGATCATCTTGCTTGTTCCGGAACACCCACTTTGTTCCAATGACTCTTGCACCTTGTGGTCGCTCTTCAAGAGTCCAAACTTCATTGCGGGTGAAGTTGTTCAACTCTTCATGCATAGCATTTATCCAATCTGGTCTTGAAGAGCTTCTTCTACCTTAGTAGGCTCAAAGCAAGAGACAAAAGAGTGATGTTCAATAAATGAAGCAAGCTTTTAAGAGCGAGTCATTACTCCCTTTGATGAGATCTTGTTGATGAGCTTGTAGTAGAGGTGAATTTCTTCTATCAACCACTTGAGGGGGAGGATGTGGAGCATCAACATCTTGTGCTTGTGTCACAATTTGCTCATGGGAGACATGAGTATCTTCATTTTCTACTCTCCCATCTTTATCACCATCTTGTAGCATATTTGATGAAGAAGGCGGATTGATCACTTGTACATCATCTTCTTTATCATTTGGCTTGATGTCTCCAACTAGAATACTCTTCATGGCCTCCCTCAATGGTTCATCACCTACATCATCAAGATTCTCATGTGCTCCTTGGGAGCCATTAGATTCATCAAACTCCACATCATATGTTTCTTCAACCAAGCCAGTGGCATAATTAAATACTCTATATGCTTTGGACTTTGATGAGTAACCAACAAGAAAACCAATATCACAATGTCTTTGAAACTTCCCTAGGTGTTGCGCTTCTTGTAGATGTAGCATTTGCAACCAAACACCCTAAAGAAGGAGACATCCGGCTTCTTCCCATTGAGCAACTCATAAGGTGTCTTGCCAAGAAACTTTTAAAGGAATAGGTGGTTGGATGCATAGCATGCGGTGTTGATCGCTTCCACCCATAGAGCTTTGGGAGTGTTGTACTCATCAAGCATTGTTCTTACTAGTGTGATCAATGTCCGGTTCTTTCTCTCAACTACACCATTTGTTGAGGAGTATATATTGCGGAGACCTCATGCTTGATTCCAACTTCATCACAATAGGCTTCAATGTTTGTGTTGTCAAATCCTTTCCTATTATCGCTTCTAATCTTCTTGAGCTTCACTTCAAACTCATTTTGTGCTCTCTTTGCAAACTTCTTGAAGCATGATGCAACTTTTGATTTATCATGAAGGAAGAACACTCATGTGTATCTTCAGTAGTCATCAACAATCACAAGATAATAAAGATTTCCTCCCAAACTCTTATATGTTGTTGGTCCAAATAAGTCCATATGAAGGAGCTCTAGCACTCTTGTGGTTGACATGAAAGTTTTTGTAGGATGAGTGTTTGCAACTTGTTTGCTGGCTTGACATGCACTACAAAGCTTGTCCTTCTCAAACTTCACATCCTTCAACCCTCTCACCAAATCATTCTTCATTAGCTTCTTAAGTGAGCTCATCCCAACATGAGCAAGTCTTCTATGCCATAGCCACCCAAGTGTTGTTTTGGTGAATAGGCATGTCTTCATGTTAGCATCTTTGGAGGTGAAATCCACTAGATATAGGTTGCTATATCTAAATCCTTTGAATATCACTTGATCATCATCCTTCTTAGATACAACAACTTCCTTCTCGGTAAACAAGCATTGGAAGCCAAGATCACACAATTGTTCAATGGATAGCAAGTTGAAACTCAATGAAGCAACATATAGCACATTTGAGATTGAATGATCATTTGATATTGCCACTTTGCCCAATCCTTTAACCTTGCCCTTTGAATTATCTCCAAATGTGATTCTTTCTTGTCCATCTACTTCTTCATCTAGTGAGGTGAACATATGAGGATCACTAGTCATATGTTGTGTGCAACCACTATCGATTACCCAATGACTTCCACTGGTCTTGTAGTTCACCTACACACAAGAGATCAAGCTTTAGGAACCCAAACTTGTTAAGGGCCCTTCACCTTCTCAACAAGTGACTTTGCTACCCAAATTTTCTTAGGCCTATTCTTATTGGGAGGTCCTAAGAACATAACTTTCATCTTTCCACTAGAGTCCTTTCTAAGCATGTAATGAGCATTGAAAGCAAAGGGTCTAGCATGCTTGGGCAAGGGTTGTGGTGGTGGAGTTTGACACTCATGGGCAAAGTGGCCATCTTGTCCATACTCAAAAACATCTCTTTGGCTTTGACTTTGACTTGTGTTGTTGTTGCTGAGCTTGAGCCTTCTTCTCTTGATTTGCCAAGTACCTAATGCCACTTCTATCCATCTTTATGACGGTGTTCATTAGTAGCTCACTTTGAAGATGCTTGCCTCTTGTGAACTTGCTCAATCCAATCTTTAGATGCTCTTTCTCCAACTTGAGCTTCTTGTTTTCTTTCTTGAGTGCATCATTATTTTTCTCTTCCTTGAGTTTCTTGTTCTCTTCTTTGAGCTTCTCATTCTCAAGAATCAAGTCACCATCATGATCAAGAGTTTCTAGCACTATAGTGTTGGTGGTTTTGAGTTCTTCAAGATCTTTCTCCAGCTTTTCATTGTCATGCTTGAGCTTGGCATACTCATCATAGTTGTTGGTTTCAACCACTTGCTTGCCTTTGCTACTAGATCCTTGCTTAATGCTCTCAACAATTAAATCATCATATGATGTAGCTATATCAATCTTAACAACATCATTAGTAGCATCATGTGGCTCATTGGATAAAAATTCTTGAGCAATAACAAGATTATCATGATTTATCTTGTGAGTTGTCTATTCTTCTTTTAGCATGTTATGGCTAGTGATAAGCTATTTATGCATCCCCTCAAGTTTATCATATTTATCTTTAAGCTCTTTCTTAGAAGATTTGAGCTCCTTGAGTTTGGATGACATAGCTTCATTTGCTTCTCTAAGCTCAACACTTGCCTTTTCCGCTATATCACATTTAGCTAAAAGAGAATCATTCTTAGCTTCTAGCTTTTCATTCTTAGCTCTAGTCTTTCTAATGATCTTAGTGTATTGATTTAGCAATTTAACAAGATCATCATAAGAAGGTGATTCATATTCATCATCATCACTATCACTATCACTATCATCATTATTATCATGATCATCACCACTACTATCATCATCATTTGGTACCTTCCGTTCACCCTTGGCCATAAGGCATAGGTGTGTAGAGGATAATGGCGGTGGTGTCGGTGAAGATGATGAAGAGTCAATCACAATGGCGGCCACCTTCTCATTATCACTATCATCATCGGATGAGCAACTTGATGAATCAATGTCCGTGAGCCAATCACCGACGATGTATGCCTTGCCATTCTTCTTTTTCTTATGGAAGTCCTTCTTGCTATCCTTCTTGTAAGGCTTGTTTTTCTTCTTCTCATATTCTTCTTCATTACTTGAGTCATCTTTCTTGCCCTCATACTTGTTCTTGCACTTGTCTTTCTTGGGCTTTGTGCATTGGTGTGCTAGATGACCAAGTTCTCCACAATTGTAGCAATCCATCTCCGAGATTGGCTTCCTTCTTGTGCTAGTGAAGAACTTCTTTTTCTTGCCATCGAACTTGATGCCACTCTTGTTGAGCTTCTTTAGCATCTTGGCGGTTCTTCTCACCATGACAGCAAGACTTGCATCATCAACTTCATTATCACTTGAGCTCTCATACTCAAGTCTTGCTTTGCCCTTCTCTTGGCTAGCCTTGAAAGCCAAGTCTTTGTCTTTCTTCTTGTTAGAGGATGAGCCATCTTGTGGTGTGATGTGCATGTACATCTCATGAGCATTGATCTTTCCCAAGATTTGTGTTGGTGTAGCGGTGGAAAGATCACCTTGATGAAGAACGGTCACAATATGCCCATATTTGCCAATGGGGAGGACACTCAAGATTTTTTTTACAACATCGAATGGTTGCATTTGAGTAAGTCCAAGCCCATTGACTTCCTCTACAAGAACATTCAAGCGTGAGTACATTTCACTAGCTCTCTCTTTAGGAAGCATCTCAAATGAATTTAGCTTTTTCATGACAAGATGATAGCGTTCCTCAAACTCGCTCTTTGTTCCCTCATAGAGCGCACAAATATCCGACCATAGTGCATGGGCGTCTTTGTGGTTCCTCACCCGATTAAACATATCTTTGCAAAGACCTCTAAAGATGGTGTTTCGAGCCTTTGCATTCCATTTCTCATAGTTTACTTCATCGCCTTGAAGGTGCATGGTATCCTGAGGTTTTGGGAATCCTTGTGAGGTGGCTCTAAGTATTCCAACATCTAGAGCTTCTAAATACGCCTCCATGTGGATTTTCTAATAAGGAAAATCATCCCCCTCAAAGATAGGAGGAGGTCCATCCCCACGAGACATCTTTCTCTAGGTGGTTAAGCCTAAATACGTCAGCATGAGGCTCCAATACCAATTGAAAGGATGAAGATGCCCAAGAGGGGGGGGGGGGGTTAATTGGGCTAATTCTAAATTTCTTGGCAATAATTAAACCCTACCGTTAGCCCACTTCACCCCTTGTGCCTAGAAAGTGTTTCTAATGTTCTACCGCACAAAAAGTCTTGCAACCTAAGTTTCAATCCTACTCTAGCATGGCAATTCTATGAATGTAAACACAAGAATTGAATTGCTCAAAGTAAATGCTTAAAGTAAAGAGAGAAGGAGGAACGCGATGATGTTTTGCTGAGGTATCGGAGAGTCACCACTCCCCACTAGTCCTCATTGGAGCACCCATGCAAGGGTGTAGCTCCCCCTTGATCCACGCAAGGATCAAGTGCTCTCTATGGGTTGATTCTTTGACACTCCATCATGGTGAATCACCCACAACCGCTCACAACTTGAGTTGGGTCATCCACAAGCTCCACTGGATGATCACCAAGCTCCCAATCACCACCAAGCCATCTAGATGATGGCGATCACCAAGAGTAACAAGCACGAACTCTCACTTGACCACGACAAGCCTAATGAGAAGGGTGGATGCACACGTTGCTACTCTTGCTTTCACTAATGAGGCCTCTCTCTTGGATTCTCAAATCTCAATCACCTCACTAGGACCTTGCTCTTCTTGGCACTCTTAAGAGTGTTTCTCAGCTATTGGAATGAGCAAAAGTGATCCCTTGAGTGAATAGAGGAAGTATTTATAACCCCTCATTCAAAACGAACCGTTATGTGCCTCTGCGGGGTGACCGGACGCTCCGGTCAGTTCACACTGAAACCGAGCAGTTAAGTGGTCACCGAACGCTGAACAGTGTCCGGTCAGCACTGACCGAACATGTTTAGCCACAAAAACCACTCTCTAGAACCTTACTGGAGTCGACCGGACGCTGGCACCCAGCGTCCGGTCACTCACCTCTCAGCGTCTGATTGCACCAGACGACTTCCCCTTGATCAAATGAACTGACCGGACCCTGTGCCAGTGTCCGGTCACACTAGAACCAGCGTCCGGTCAGCATTTGACCCTCCATTCACTTCCAACTCACAATCATGTGTGAATGAAGTTTGCTCCAATTGATCTTAGGGCTATTTTGGAGCTACCTAGTGCTAGTTTTAACAAGTGTGCACCACACCTAATCCACTAGACTCACCTAGGTCAAGCTACCCATTCATACCCCCTTTTATAGTATGGCCAAAGGAAAAAACAAAGTCCTAAACTACTCTAAGTGTCTCTTCAACACCAAACGACACTTAGAACTAGTCCATCTTTAACCTTGTCGTCCATCCTTTGAAAACCAAAACGATTTCCCTCGTAGGAGCATGACAACCATGATTGCCTAATCAATCTCCATTACCACGACCTAACTTAATTTCCTCTGCAAAACACACATTTGTCATAGTAATTACGTATTGTCATTAATCACCGAAACCCAACTAGGGTCCTAGATGCTTTCAATCACCTTTCATCTTTTTAGTTCTTACTACGGTGCTAGACATGAAATAGGCTGTACCGGATCGTGCGGCAATTCACGAATCAATGCCTCTAGCTGGGTACCCCAAAAACACACATCCTGCTTGCACCCCAGGCACAAGTAGGACTAACCCATCACCCTCCTGTCCTGGGTGTCCAGGTCCCCGTCCAAACTTGGACTCCAAGCCCCCACTCCTGAGTCCTAGACTCAGTGCGGTGCAAGGACCTCCACCATCCCCACCTCCAATCAGTCAGTCTGGAAAGAGCTAGATCCATGACAAGAGAGCAATGAGTCTTCCCTATGCCCATACCCAAGTATGTGCTCGGGATAATAAATCTGTGACTTGCCCACGATGCCTTATGCAATGATCGGTCCTTAATTGACACAGATAGGGAAAAAGTGTAACCGAGCTATGCCCTATTGGCCACAGGACACAACCCTTTACACCCACCAGTACCCAAACCATATCCCTGCCCGGTCACCATTTTCCCTTCCACCATTTTATCATGAGTGATCATATTTATCACCTATTTGTGAGTAACGACAGGTTACTCACGCTACCGAATTCCTGAGCATAGCAACCACTTGACCTATACTAGTAGGACTCAAGGGTAGATATATTTATGCATGTAGTTTCCATAAAATGCCTGTAACTTAAATGCACATCATATATATATATATATAGAACTACTATCCTGTAGCTGGCTACAGAATAACTTATTCTGTAGCCACTTTGAGTTATGATAATTATTATGTTAATTTACGAGATTATAGTAACTCCTTACTAAGTGGTTTAATATAATGTTATGGTAAATATCCCCATGTGTTATAGTAACCCAACTATCGTAAATATGTATTGACATTATGGTAAATTAGTATATAAAATTATAGTAAATGGAGGTGGCTACAGAATAACTTATTTTGTAGCCGGCTACTAAATAGCCTCTCCCTATATATATATATATATATTCAGTAATCATAAAATAGGGGTTATGCACCGGGGCTTGCCTTGGGTAGGCGACGGGTCAGCAAAGTCAGCACCAAAAGGCTCTGGGGCTCCCTTCTGCATGAGGATCTCCTCCTCGTACTCTTCAATGACTTCCTCGTACTCCTGTTCATCCACGGGCATAAACTCTACCAACTCGTGATCTACATGCATGAAATGATGATGAAATACTTAGTAATATAGCAACTACAACTCTTAAAATAAAAGTACATCTGTCTAACTACTAGCTAGTGCTACCGGCTAAGGTACTAAGTCACCTACTATTACCACTAACAAGTACGAAGCATGACATACATTATCACAACAACTAAAGGTATTCTTACTCCTAATACCGATTTAATCTATATGATAAAACAAGGATAATAGCTACCCTATTTATCAACTTACCCTAGGGCTACAAAATTTACAGCAAGTACATAATAATCTAGTGAGCCTACTGTAAAATTTTCATAGCTATAGCTATCACCAATTTACCACAAAAATTTCTACAATTATTAATCTACATAATACTAAGCTCTCTAGTTTGAAATTATGAACCTACCATCATCACAGCTAACTGTAATCTAACTACACTAACAGGTGGATGGTATTTTTGTGAACCTAACAAACTTGGTTTCACTATTTTTGGACATCTATAGAATTTACTACTATTTCTCAAAGTTCAGCTCAAACTATTATTTAATAAACATTCATACTCTACTAGAATTTGAAAAAAAAAAACAAATCTATCACGTGGCCCAATGCGCTTTGGCTCTGCCCAAACCGGCGCGACGCGCGCACGCGCGCAGCGCACAGCGCAGCCCATGCGGGCGTAGCCCAGCCCAGAACGACGACGGCCCGCGGTGGGGGAGGACCCGCGCACATTAGGAAATAAGCAAAAACACCCTCGGACTACTCTGTAATCCCACGAGCGCTAAGCGCACTGTTCTGCTAGTCTAGTATCTTACAGCTATGCCCTCGGAACTTTCTACCTTCACGACAACGATACCCCTCGACACCCACGCGCGCATTGGCGCGGCGGCGCTGGCACCGGGCGGCTATGTCGGCGAGCATAGCCCCTCCCCGCCCTAACTATGGGACCGATACTTACCTAGGAGCAAACATGAAGCGCTGGGCGAAGGAAGCGTGAGCTGGGACGTTGTAGCGAAGTCGGACCATGGTGGTGGAGACCCTGCAGCCACGGCGGTGGCGTTCCGGTGAATGGCAGCAAAGTCAGGGCAAAAGGGGTAGCTAGTGAGCTCAAGTGACTCACCATGGAACTCTCGAGGCAGTGGTTCAATTGGAGACGGCCTGAGCCAAGCTAGCCACATGCACACGGGCGGTGCCCCAACACCCGCAAGCGCATTAGCGCGGCGGTGCTGGCACCGGGCGGCTACGTCGTTGAGCACAGCCCCTCCCCGCCCTAACTACAGGACTGATACTTACCTAGGAGCGAACACAAAGTGCCAAGCGAAGGAAGCATGAGTTGGGACGTTACAGCGAGGTCGGACCACGGTGGTGGACACCCTGCAGCCACGGCGGTGGCGTTTCAGTGAATGACAGCAATGTTAGGGCAAAAGGGGTAGCTAGTGAGCTCAAGTGACTCAACACGGAACCCCTCGAGGAGGTGGTTCGATTGGAGACGGCCCAAGCCGAGCTGGCCACGTGCGCACGGGTGGTGCAGCAACACACGGTGATGGCATGGCCGTATCAGGGAAGGCTAGGCGGTAGTAGCACTTTGACTGAGGTGCGTAGGGTGAGTAGCAGAGGGAGGCAAGGCTAGCGGTGCAAGGAATTTCCCCGAGATGCTCTGGATATGTGGCTTGCCAACGACGCATGCCAATCCGCTCTTAAGGACCCAGCAGAGTGGTAGCTCCAAATTGGGCCACTATGCGGCGATACAAGCAGCAAGGTGGGGTCGGTTGGGTGGCTGGCTACCCAATGAAGCCAAGGACGTGGCTAATTTGATTATGGTGCTGCCATCACGGTGAATCGAAGGGATCGGGCCCGTCGGCCATGGCGACAGCAAAGACATAGGAGGTAGGCGGGGTTAGGCTTGGCACTGTCGTGGTGGAACATGGCCGTCAACTCACAGCACAAGCGCACATGGCAATGGGGAACAATAGGACGTGCTCAAGACGCTTGGTCACACTACCAAGTATGCAAGCCGACAGTAGCTTGGCACCGTGCACCACAGAGGCGGGCAGGCCTAGGACAAACAATGGTGTAGGATGGCAGTGAACACGGGTGTGATGATGAAGTTAGGCGACCAGCCCACATGCATGTAGCCATGATAGGTCAATGGGCACAGTGCCGCAGGGCAGCGACAGATGGCGTGTAGCGCGACCGGGGTGCAGTGCGATGCGACAACAAGGCAGAGCAGCCAGGCCCACCGGCACGATGCGCGTGCATGCGTGTGTGTGTTTGGCATGCCAGGTGCAGCAGCGATAGCATGGCCTATAGCATGGGACTAGTGGCAAGTCTAGCCAGTGCGTAGGTAGGCGCACGACAGATGGCCAGGACACGACAACGGTAGCTGCGACGTGCGAGCTGTGCGCCAGCGTGTGGTGGCAGGAGGCCATGGTTAGTAGCATAGGGATCACGCACACAGGCATGCTTGCACAAGCATGACAACGCACGCTGGGTAGGCTAGTGCAGTGGTGCTAGGCCAAACAGAGGCGGTGACCGCGCCTAGAAGTGGAAAATGTGTCGTGCACGCTTTTTAAAGCTGCTACAAAAACCTATTCGATGATCCAAAAGCCAAACCATTTATTCTATCCCCAAGAGGGTACATAGGGCTATCAAACTAAGCCAAAACATCTCACCACTGCTTAACCCGAGCATCCTACAAAAATTGTCGAACATGGCTTCGTCGACCCATTTTCAAACTTACGCGAAATGACTAAACTTCAAACGGTTTCGCATCGAATTCCTTTTCCAAGCTACTTGATACACTAGCTAGCGAACCCCATCCTCAACCACACGTATTTTATTGTCGCCTATGAAGTTCATACTATGAACTTTATCAAAGTCTCGCATAAGCGTTCTATAGCATTTCTGTTCGATAAAAATTCACTTAGAACCCTAAACGATATAAAGCGACATGAAACGCAACATTTGTTTCGTGTTGCGACGAACGTTTCAAGTTATGTACATTACTTTATACCCTATATTACACACATTCACACACAAGTATGATGCTCATATAGTGTTTTAGCAAAAACTATACAATGTAACACCGAGGGTGTTACAAATCTACCCCCCTAAAACAAAATCTCGACCCAAGATTTCATGTGCCTAGTGTGAGAAGGAGATAGAAAATACATTTCGATGCAACAACTAACTATCAGAACCAGCGAGGAGGTGGGGGTAATGCTTCAATAGGTAACTCTCTTATTCCCATGTGGCTTCATCCTCTGAATGATTTTGCCACTGCACCTTGTAGAACTTTACCACACTGTTCCTTGTCACTCTTTCTTTCTCATCCAGGATTTTGACAGGGTGAGCACCCTTAGTCAAATCTAGCTAGAGGGTAGCCCTTCAATTTCCATAGCTTCATCCGGAACCCATAAACATCTCTTCAATTGCAATACATGAAATACATTGTGTACCACAGATAAAATATCGAGAAGCTGGAGACAATAAGCAACTGGGCCACACTGCTCCAACACCTGATAAGGACCCACATATCGAGGTGCTAGCTTGCCATGGTTACCAAACTGATGCACCCCTCTCATAGGAGACACCTTGAGGTACACATAATCCCCTACTTCAAACTCCAAGGGCCTTCTTCACTTGTCTGCATAAGCTTTCTATCGGCTTTGAGCTGCCTGCAAGTGACTCTGAATAATGCCTACTTGCTCTCGAACCTCTTTGATGAATTCAGGCCCAAAGTACCCACGGTCTCCCACTTTAACCCAGTTGAGTGGTGTCCTACACTTTCTTCCATATAGAGCTTCAAAAGGTGCCATGCAGATGCTTTCTTGGTAGCTATTATTGTAAGAGAATTCATGTAACTTTAGGCATTCATCCCACTTCTCAGAAAAAGAAATGGCACAAGCTCTGAACATGTCCTCGAGCACCTGGTTCACCCTTTCTATTTGGCCATCAGTCTAGGGGTGATAGGCTGAACTACAGAGGAGACTAGTCCCAAGGCACTCCTAGAGTTGCTCCCAGAAGCGAGAGACAAAAACTGATCCCCTATCAGAGATGATAGTAAGGGGAACTCCATGTAGGGTCATAATCCAATCAAAGTATATCTCAGCATACTTCTTGGCTATATATGAAATCTTCACCAGGATAAAATGAGCAGACTTAGTGAGATGGTCCACAATGACCTAGATAGAGTTATAGCCCTTGGTTGTGCGGGGTAAACCCACAATGAAATCCATGGAAATATCCTCTCATTTCCACATAGGAATGGGCAAGGGCTGCAAATATCCTAGAGTACACATATGATCTGCCTTAACTCTACCACAAGTGTTGCACTCCACGACATGCTGGGTGATGTCCTGCTTCATGTTGGGCCACCAGTACAAGTGGCATAGATCATGATACATCTTGTTGCTGCCCGGATGAATAGACAGCTTTGAATGATGGGCTTCACTCAAAATCTTCCTCCTTAGCTCCTCACTAAATGAAACCACTAGCCTATCCTTGTATCTCACTACACCATGCTCATCAACACTAAAGTGAGGGCCATGCCCTTCGGAGATCAATTTCTGATGTGGGGAATTTCTTCGTGGTCTTGCCTTTGCTCTAGAATAATCTGCTCAAGCAATTCTGAGGTTAAGGCATTCTTTAATCTGATGTGACTTTCAGCTCAAAGCATCAGCCACTACATTGGCCTTTCCTAGGTGATAATGGACTTCCAAGTTATAATCCTTTATCAATTCTAACCATCTCCTTTGCCTCATATTCAGCTCAGACTGAGTGAAAATATACTTAAGGCTCTTGTGATCTATAAAAATATGCACTTTGTTGCCCAACAGATAGTGCCTCCAAATCTTCAGAGCATGGACCACAGTAGCCAGCTCTAAGTCATGAGTGGGGTAATTCACCTCATGCTTATTCAGTTGGCGTGAAGCACAAGCTATCACACGCCCATCTTGCATAAGCACACACCCCAGCCCCGTCTTTGAGGCATCACAATATACATCAAAGGGTCTATCAATGTCTGGTTGGGCCAACACAGGAGCAGTGGTCAGAAATGTCTTTAGAGCTTGGAAGGCTTTTTCACAGGCTGGGCTCCAATCAAACTTAGCTTCTTTTTGGAGCAGCTTGGTCATTGGTTGGGCTATCTTGGAGAAATCTGGGATGAAACACCGATAGTACCCAGCTAGACTAAGGAACTGATGAATCTGGTGCACAGACTTTGGAGACTTCCAATCCAACACATCTTGCACCTTGCTGGGATCTACTAAAACGCCGTCAGGTGTCAACACATGCCCAAAAATCTACACTCAATCTAACCAAAATTCACACTTGCTGAATTTAGCATACAGCTTGTGCTCCCTTAGTCAAGCTAGTACTATCCGAAGGTGTTGGGCATGCTCTTCATCATTCTTGGAATATATCAGGATATCATCAATGAATACTACCATAAACTTGTCCAGCTCCGGCATAAAGACTGAATTCATTAGGTACATGAAGAATGCGGGAGCATTGGTGATACCAAAAGACATCACTAGGTACTCATACAGCCCATACCTAGTAGAAAAAGCTGTCTTTGGTATATCATGTGGTCTGATCTTGATCTAATGATAGCCTGATCGGAGGTCAATCTTCGAGAACACCTTGGCACCAGCTAGATGATCAAACAAAGTATCTATGTGTCGATCTTTTACCACCGATAGCCTACCACGGGGGTACCCGGGGCAGTATGTTCGGGCTTCAGCGTATGCAGAACTCGATGTTTAACGCAAGAGATAGTCGATTTATCCTAGTTCGGACCCTTGATCTTTGATCGAGTAATAGCCCTACATCTAGTTAGCGTTAGCCTTTGTGTTGGATTGATTGTAAAGTATTGTGTCATGTTATGTTATCCGTTCTCATCTAAGGAGCCCTACCCTCCTTTATATAGTCAGGAGGCCAGAGTCCTAGTTGGTTTACAATGTAGAGTCCTAGTAGGATTATAGGGTAGTATTACTACTAAGATTACATGGGAGAAATCCTAATCAAACTAGATCTCCTCTCTTCCTTGTGGTGTATCTCATGGGTCCCACATCAACAAGCCCCCAAGCACTTCATGGTTGAACTCTGGAAGCCTTGTTTTGTTCCTCTAGGTCTTGCCGAGCAGGAACAAGCGTCGCCTGAGTGCTTTCTTGAGTGAAACCATGTAGTGCTTCTTGGGATCTTTGAGTGGTGTGTGCTTTTTTGAAGAAAAAGTACTCCCATCGTGTAGCCCCTGAGCCTCTTGCTATTTAGAACAAGGAGCTGGAGGGTCTTGTCTTGAAATTGCTCTGATTCTTCATCGAAGGGCTCCAAGCATATACCCGGGTTCTTTATCAAAAAGAACTCGGATATAGCTCGGTCTAGGTTCTTTTTGTCATGAGGCCTTGAAGTGGTCTGTTTTGAAGAAGTCTTCTTGGTGACGTGCGCTTTTTCGAAGAAAAAAGTGCACTCACTAACTCTTGTCTTGAAGAAGTCTTCTGAGTGATGTGCGCTTTTTGGAAGAAAAAGTGCACTCACTGAGTGTAGCCCCCGAGCCTCTTGCTATTTGGAATAAAAAGTTAGAGGGTCTTGAATCTAAGTTGTTCAAAGAACTGAAAACCTCTCCTGAGGATATGTAGGATCTTGTAGACATTCTCAAGGGTGTATCCAAGTAACCCGCGAACTACAGTAGGCTATCCATATACCATTGCAAGTCAACACAGTTGCGCCACCGGGTACTTTCCATAATTAGCT
The DNA here is from genome assembly GCF_019320115.1 of Miscanthus floridulus. Lineage (NCBI taxonomy): Eukaryota > Viridiplantae > Streptophyta > Magnoliopsida > Poales > Poaceae > Miscanthus > Miscanthus floridulus. Next base: position 30,899,792 of record NC_089596.1, read on the forward strand.
TGCGTGCTTGATGTCTTCTTTGCCTGGATGTCTTTGATTTTGTCAAGTGTTTGTCATGCTTTTGACTGCACTGTGTAAACAACTCGGTATTTGTAGATCGTTGTCTTTACAAACTTTCTTGATTTGTCGAGTGCTTGTCTAGCTTTTTTCTGTGCCGTGTAAACAACTCAGTTTTTGTAGATCGTTGTCTTGACAAACTTTCTTGATTTGTTGAGTGCTTGTCTGGCTTTCATCTGCGCCGTGTAAACAACTCAGTTTTTGTAGATCGTTGTCTTAACAAACTTTCTTGATTTGTCGAGTGCTTGTCTGACTTTCTTCTGTGCTATGTAAACAACTTGGTTTTTGTAGATCGTTGTCTTGACAAACTTTCTTGGTTTGTCGAGTGCTTGTCTGGCTTTCATCTGTGCCGTGTAAACAACTCGGTTTTTGTAGATTGTTGTCTTGACAAACTTTCTTGATTTGTCGAGTGGTTGTCTGGCTTTCGTCTGGTTGTATTCTTGCATGCTGTTGTATGTCATGCCTCTTCCTTTGTTTCGCTTGAGTAATGAAAGTATATATAAATATGGATGTGCATCCTCATATTCATGCTCATCTTGCTGACGCAAAATCTTCTCGTTCGATCATGATCCGGTCCAAGTAAGGCAACCTAGATAATCCGTCAAAAGGCTTCGGGTGGGCAGTCTCCTCACCGGAGACCCCGTATCACCCCCACCTTAGAATTTCCAAATCACTGCAACAAGGTTGACCTTGGCTGTCGAGGAGTTGATCACCCCAACCGAGTAGTCGATCTCCATGGCTGAGTAGTCAGACGTCCTGGCAACTTGTAGAGCAGCAACCAAGTAAGACAGCATAGGGCGTGTGTCTCACCCAACGAAGTAGTGGCCAAGTAAGGCAGCTAGTGGTGGGCGAGCTCCTCATTTGATGATGTGGTCTAGAAAATGGTTCCCTTTTCAGCGAGTAGGCTTCATGGATTAAGGCCTTAGCAACCTAGGTAAATCAACTGTAGTAGAGCCGCGGAGGCATATGGATAATATCCAGAGATATATGATGATTAAAGAATATTTGAAAACATATTAAACCATGACTTAGCTTGATTGATGGTCGCGTGGTAGAATCAGCGCGTGATCCTAGCATTTTGTGCTCAGGAGACCCCGGTGGTTGTAGCCCCCGAGCATCAGCTTGCGAGTACTTAGACATGAGCTGTCGAGTAGTTGGTCACTGCAGCCAAAGTAGTCAGAAACTGTGATGAGTAGTCAGACAACTGGCTTGTTTCAGCCATTTTGCTTTTTGGTTCGGGTGTTAGCTTATTAGCTACCCTCATCGGTGGGCTCAAGCATCTTTTCAGCTCTTTTGCTCTCGGCCGGTATGCTCAGGCATAATTTCAGCCATTTTGCTTTTTGGATCGGGTGTTAGCTTATTAGCTACCCTCATCGGCGGGCTCAAGCATCTTTTTAGCTCTTTTGCTCTCAGCCGGTATGCTCAGACGTGATTTCAGCCATTTTGCTTTTTGGTTTGGGTGTTAGCTTATTAGCTACCCTCATCAGCGGGCTCAAGCATCTTTTTAGCTCTTTTTCTCTCGGCCGGTATGCTTAGGCATGATTTTAGCCATTTTTCTTTTTGGATGGGGTGTTAGCTTATTAGCTACCCTCATCAGCAGGCTCAAGCATCTTTTCAGCTCTTTTGCTCTCAGCCGGTATGCTCAGGCGTAATTTCAGCCATTTTGCTTTTTGAATCAGGTGTTAGCTTATTAGCTACCCTCATTAGTGGGCTCAAGCATCTTTTTAGCTCTTTTGCTCTCAACTGGTATGCTTAGGCGTGATTTTAGCCATTTTGCTTTTTGGATCGGGTGTTAGCTTATTAGCTACCCTCATCGGTGGGCTCAAGCATCTTTTCAGCTCTTTTGCTCTCAGCCGGTATGCTCAAGCATGATTTCAGCCATTTTGCTTTTTGGATCGGGTGTTAGCTTATTAGCTACCCTCATCGGCGGGCTCAAGCATCTTTTCAGCTCTTTTGCTCTCAGCCGGTAAGCTCAACTTGGTTACTCTGAGTATGGTTTTTCTGCTTCCTCGGTCATGGCTTCCATTTGGCCCTAATCTTTCAAAAGCAGACCTCCTTTGACTTTGTACTTCTTGCCTGGCTGAAACAGCGGGTATTCTAGAGCGGGTCGTTCTGTCGTGTGCTTTTAAGGATGTTGTTCATAAAAGTTCTCGGAGTCGCTCTTGTTCTTCATTGGGATGTGAAATGGCTTCAAGTTCTTCTAACACTTATCGGATCTTATCATATGGAGCATTGCGTGCCCTGGCTGCTCATCTTTCTCCGACTTCTTGATCATATTTCTTCTTGTCGTACTTGGCTAATTTTGTCTCGTACTTGATCCAGGCTTCTTTGTGCTGTCTAGCGTGGTGTCTGTGACCTTTTAGTTTATTTCTTCTTTCTCTAGCTTGTTTCTAGCCCTTAGACTCACCATCGTATTCTAGGGCATTGGGAGATATGTTGGATTCTGACCCATCTAAGGATTTGACATCTGGTGCTTGTGGCAGTATCAGCGGTGACTGTCGAACCATAAAAACTTCTCGAGCATGTACTGCTCCTATGTCTGCCTTGCATGAGTTGTTGATGTCTTCTGTGGAGGCATCGGTGTCGTAGATCATACTACCTTTTTGGTAGGGTAGAACAGCTGTCTCATCAACTAATCGGGCGTTACTGCTTCTGGGAATAGGACCTGGCTAGTGGACGAGGCAATCTTGAGATGTCATGGTTAGTATGAGGCCATCCTGTGCTCCAGTAAGCCATAGCCTTCGTACTAGACCGGCGACTTCTTGGAGCGGGTCTTGGTAAGATCTTGCTATGTTGTTGAGTCCAATTGGGAGAGGACCCAACTTCTTGAAAGGACTCTGAGTGTATTCCGAGTTGTTTTCTTAATAGGCTGAGGCCGCGCTCTGGAGCCTTGCCGGAAAAGAACTTGGTTTCTTGAAAGAACTCGGTAAAGATTCTATCTCGGATGTGGAGCCTGAGTTCGAGTTGGATGCGTAAATCCATGAAATCTGAGCTGGATTAGATATCATGAGCTGCGTGAATCTTCCAGTGAGTTGATCTATCGTAGTCGCCGAAATGGAAAGGTCTTCATGGTGATCCAAATCTTTGAGGAGACGGCCTTAGAGCTTGCCGTTGTTGTCCGCCTCGTAGATCCATGAACCAAAGATGAAGGTTGATCCCGTCGAGAAGATCATGTTGTCGAGGTCCATCGAGCTCTCAGATGCAAATTCACTGAAAGCCCCTACCTGGCGCGCCAGTTGTCGATGTTTTACCACCGATAGCCTACCACGGGGGTACCCAGGGCAGTATGTTCAGGCTTCAGCATATGCGGAACTCAATGGTTAACGCAAGAGATAGTCGATTTATCCTGGTTTGGACCCTCAATCTTTGATCGAGTAATAGCCCTACGTCCAGTCGGTGTTAGCCTTTGCGTTGGATTGATTGTAAAGTATTGTGTCATGTTATGTTATCCGTTCTCATCTAAGGAGCCCTGCCCTCCTTTATATAGTCAGGAGGCCAGAGTCCTAGTTGGTTTACAATGTAGAGTCATAGTAGGATTACAGGGTAGTATTACTACTAGGATTACATGGGAGGAATCCTAATCAAACTAGATCTCCTCTCTTCCTTGCGGTGTATCCCATGGGTCCCGCATCGACACTATGTGGGGCAAAGGATACTTGTTCTTAACTGTTACCACATTAAGAGGGTGGTAATCCACAAACATCCATAGAGTACCATCCTTCTTCACAAAAATGGCTGGGCAACCCCATGGTGAAGAACTAGGATGGATGAAACCTTTTTCCATCAACTCTTCCAGCTGCTTCTTCATCTCAGCCAATTCCCTTAGAGCCATGCGGTACGGGCGTCGGGAGATAGGAGCAGTACCAGGCTCTAGCTCAATGGATAATTCACCTCTCTGTCCGGTGGCAATCTAGGAAGATCTTCAGGAAAAACATCCAGGAACTCACATACCATAGGGATGGGGGTAAGATCAGGAGACGCTTCAGCATGGGCAGCAACAAGTAAGACTGGATCTAAGGGTACAAGAAGAGACATCCTGTCCTCAAAAGAAGGAAACCATAACTCGACACTTCTCCACTTCAAATCTAAGACTACCCCATACACCCACAACCAGTTCATTCCAAGAATAGCATCAATGCCTTGCCTAGGCATCACCATGAACTATAGGCGGTAAGTGTGGGTGGCTAATACCAAGCTTACTTTATCCGTTCGGGTATTGATGAACATTTGCAAACCCACAGTACGGATTCTATAGGCATACAATATAGCCATAAGTGGTATGTTGTGCCAGTCTACAAATCCCATGCTCATAAAGGAATGTGATGCACCAGAATCAAACAACACATAAGCTAGATGAGAATCGATGGTAAACATACCAGCCATCACCGGTTCCTGCTACAATATCTGCTTAGCATTTGTTAAATTCACTTGTCTAGATCGACTGGCTAGCACCTTTCTCTTGATCACAGTCCACTTGACTAGCCTAGAGTTCGCCGATGGTTGAGCAGACTGAGCTGGCTGGTTCTGGGGACACGCTCGGGCATAGTTGCCATCTTTGCCACATTTGAAACAAGCGCCCGGCTTGTTTCCAAACCCTTGGTGAGGAGGGACCTGCTATCCCTGAGGCTGCTAGGGCTACACCTGCTGCATGGGTGCACAATACTGTGTGGAAGAAGTCTAAGAAGTTTGCTGGGGCTACCAAAACAAAGGCCCGCCTGATGATTGATAGGCCCCCCATCGGACAACCTGTACCTTCTGAGTATGAGGGTGGCTGGAAGACCCTATAGCCACCCGCTTCCTCTTCCACTTTGCCTAGGAATCCTACTGCAAGCCCTCCAAGGTGATGGCAGTGTTCATCATTGCTCCGAAAGTCTAATAGTTCGCAGTGTACAGCTTCTCCAGAAGGATATAAGAGAGGCTACGAAAGAAGCAGTCCTTCTTCTTCTCGTCAGTGTCCACATGAATGCCAGCATACTAGGACAAGTGATTGAACTTATTAACATAGTCCATCACTGTCATACTCCCCTGTCATAGCTCTAGGAACTCAGTCAGCTTTCGGTTAATGACACCAATATGAATACAGAACTCTCTGAATGCTATGGTGAACTCCTACTAGGTTGCTGGATGATCTGGCTACTGCATGGCATGGAAAGTATCCCACCATGCACTCACAGACCCCAATAGTTACTACGCTGCAAAGTGCACTTTCTACTCATCGGCCATATTGAGCAACAGAAACTTCTGCTCTAGAATGCGAAGCCAATGCTCCGCATCCAGGGGCTCATCTGTCGGTGTGAAAGTGGGCGGGTGGGTCTTGAGGAAATCCTGGTAAGAGGAGGGTCCCTCAGGATGGTGGGCACCACCCCCGTTCCCACCATTGCCCCCGTGGCCTCCGTGGGCGAAGCTAGCGATAGTTTGTGCCATTAGCTCCATGGCACGGGCTGACTCTCGACAAGCAGCCATCAGTTCCGCCATCATCTCAGCGTGAGTCATCAGAGGTGGCGGTGGCGGAGGAGGAGCAGGCAGAAGTGGAGCCCCATGGCTCTCCCCATTGTGCTCATTGGCCTGGCCACTCTCGCCTTGGCCCTCGCCAAGACCGTGAGCCGCCCCAGCACTTGTGCTCCCATGTTTGGACCTTAGATTCATCTATAAGAGATAGGAACCATCCATTTAGAACAACCTTCTCGCTCAGAAGCAAGGGATTAGAGAAATGACATCACATTTAATTAAAGCATTCTTTTAATTAATCCTATCACTTTACTAATCCAATTATACATGTAGGGGGGATTTTAGTTTAAGCAAAATGCTATTATCATGATGCATGTATCGTCCTATTTGTTCACTCAAGCCGGAATATAGCGGCATTCACAAAAAATTTTGGCACATCACACACTCTCTTTCCATATGCTAGACGATTTCTTACGCAACGTAAGTCAGTGTACCTATAGAAAACTAATTAGATAAAACCAGTGCCGCTATCCTAGATAGACCATATTGCTAGGGCTGATACTTATTTACATAATTTAATCGCATCCTACTTTTCACAAAACTTTTGTTGTCAAATTTTTAGGTTTTGAAAAAGAGTGATGAAACTCGTAACCATTATTGGCTCTGGTACCAACTATGGAAGAACCGCTCGAAATAACACGCCTACAGAGGTGCTCGTCTTCCACTAGACACTAAGCACCCCGAAAGCAAGCTACAGCGGGCGGTATCCGTCGAGCACACCCCAAGGGAGAACCCGAAAGATTCACATTTTTCCCAAGGATCCAATAATAAGAACGAGTTACAATACTAGTCCATTTCATACATCAAAGTTTCTTAAAAATTACATTATTACATTACCAAATGTTAGAGTGTAGAATAATAAATAGCAGAATTTAAAATAAACATCTAGCGATAAGAACGAGGATCCGTCTGTGCCCACTAGAAGAATCCTCCACACAATGGTACTTCTCATGCATTACCTGCAACATGGGTAAATAAACCCTGAGTACACGATGTACTCGTAAGACTTATCCGACTAGTGGGAATAATTTCCCGACTCCAAGGAATATGATAAACTTTATGGTTTGCTGGTTTCTTTTGGCAGAAAGCAATACTAATAGTGAGTCCTTATTTATGTTATTATTATCAGTCGTATTAAGTTATTATCTATCCAGTCTATATAAGCACCAGTTCTACTTTCAAGCAAGAGTTGAGCAATCAGTTCCATTTCATCACCTTTCATCTTTTAGTTCTTACTACGGTGCTAGACACAAACCAAGACATACCAGATCGCCCGACGATTCATGAATCAATGCCCCTAGCTAGGTACCCTGAAAACACATGCCCCGCTTGCACCCCAGGCACAAGCAGGACTAACCCATCACCCTCCTATCCTGGGTGTCCAGGTCCCCGTCCAAACTTGGACTCCAAGCCCCCACTCCTAAGTCTCGAACTCAGTGCAGTGCAAGGACCTCCACCATCCCTGCCTCCAATTAGTCAGTCTGGAAAGAGCTAGATCCATGACAAGAGAGCAATGAGTCTTCCCTACGCCCATACCCAAGTATGCGCTTGGGATAATAAATCTATGACTTTCCCACGATGCCTTATGCAATGACTGGTCCTTAATTGACACAGACAGGGAAAAAGTGTCCCAGCCCACGCGAGCGTGGCCCAGCCTAGAACGACGATGGCCGGTGGTGCGGAGGACCCGCTCGTGCTAGGCAATAAGCAAAAACACCCTCAGACTACTCTGTAATCCGACGAGCGCTAAGCGCACTGTTTCGCTAGTCTACTATCTTACAGCTACGCCCTTAGAACTTTCTACCTTCACGACAGCGATACCCTCCGACACCCGCACGTGTATCGGCGTGGCGGCGCTGGCACCGGGTGGCTATGTCAGCGAGCACAACCCCTCCCCGCCCTAACTATGGGACCGATACTTACCTAGGAGCGAACACGAAGCACCGGGCAAAGGAAGCGTGAGCTAGGACATTGCAGCGAGGTCGGACCACGGTGGCAGAGACCCTGCAACCACGGCAGTGGTGTTCCGGTGAATGATAGCAAAGCTAGGGCAAAAGGGGTAGCTAGTGAGGTCAGTGACTCATCATGGAACCCCTCAAGGCGGTGGTTTGATTGGAGATAGCCCAAGCCGAGCTGGTGGCGTGCGCACGGGCGGTGCGGCGACGCACGACGATGGCATGGCCACATCAGGGAAGGCTATGCGGTGGTAGCACTTTGACCAAGGTGCGTAGGGTGAGTTGTAGAGGGAGGCAAGGCTAGCGGTGCAAGGAATTTCCACGAGATGCTCTGGATATGTGGCTTGCCGACAGCGCATGCCAATCTGGTCTTAAGGACCCAGTAGAGCAGTAGCTCTAAATTGGGGCACTATGCGGCGATACAAGCAGCAAGGTGGGGTCGGTTGGGTGGCTGGCTACCCAGCAAAGCCGAGGATGTGGCTATTTTTATTATGGTGCTGCCATCACGGTGAATAGAAGGGATCGGGCCCGTCGGCCATGGCGACAGCGAAGATAGAGGAGGTAGGCGGGGTTAGGCTCAACGCTGTCATGGTGGAACATGGCCGTCAACTCATAGCACAAGCACACACAGCGATGGGGAAGAGCAGGACATGCTCAAGACGCTTGGTCACACTAACAAGTACGCAAGCCGACGATAGCTTGGCACCGCACGCCGCAGAGGCAGGCAGGCCTAGGACAAACAGCGGCGTAGCGTGGCAGCAAACACGGGCATGATAATGAAGTTAGGTGGCTGGTCCACGTGCATGTAGCCATGACAAGTCAACAGGAGCAGTGCCGCATGGCAGCGATGGACGGCGCACAGCGCGACCGGGGTGCAGTGTGACGCGACGACGAGGCAGAGCAGCCAGGCCCACTAGCGTGGTGCGCATGCGTGCGTGTGTGTGTGTTTGGCATGCTAGGCACAGCAGCGACAGCGCAGTCTACAATGCAGGACCAGCGGCAAGTCCGACCAGTGCGTGGGCAGGCACGCGGCAGAAGGCCAGGACGCGGCAACGGCAACAGCGGCGTGCGAGCTGCACGCCAGCGCGTGGTGCCAGGAGGCCGTGGCCAGCAGCGCAGGGATCACGCACGCGGGTGTGCTAGCATAGGCATGGCAGCATGCGCAGGGCAAGCCAGTGCAGCGGTGCCAGGCCGAACAGAGGCGATGACCGCGCCCGGAGGTGGAAAACGTGTTGTGCACGCTTTTTAAAGCTGCTACAAAAACCAATTCGATGATCCAAAAGCCAAACCATTTATTCTATCCCAAAGACGGTACATAGGGCTATCAAACTAAACCAAAACATCTCGTCACTACTTAACCCAATCATCCTACAAAAATTGTCGAACATGGCTTCGTCGACCCATTTTTAGACTTACGTGAAATGACTAAACTTCAAATGGTTTCGCGTCGAATTCCTTTTCCAAGCTACTTGATACACTAGTTAGCGAACCCCATCCTCGACCACACGTATTTTATTGTCGCCTATGAAGTTCGTACTTCAAACTTTATCAAAGTCTCACATTAGCGTTCTATAGCATTTCTGTTCGATAAAAATTCACTTAGAACCTAAACGATATAAAGTGATATGAAACGCAACATTTGTTTCGTGTTGCCGACGAATGTTTAAAGTTATCTACATTACTTTATACCCTATATTACACACATTCACACACAAGTATGATGTTCATGTAGTGTTTTAGCAAAAACTGTATAATGTAACACCGAGGGTGTTACAATAAGAGGCTGCCAGGGAAAGCAAAACTCGAATTATAGTCAATCGGGCAACCGGTGAATAAGTATAAAAGAAATTCTCAACTTCCTTTTGAGTATAACCCTTGGCCACAAGTCTTGCCTTGTACCTCTCAATAGTACCATCAGGCCTAAGCTTTTTCTTGAACACCCATTTGCACCCTATAGGCTTGCACCCATAAGGATGATCAACTATTTCCCAAGTTCCATTAGACATAATAAAATTCATCTCACTCCATACTGCTTCCTTCCATAAGTCAGCATCAGGAGAGGAATATGCCTCTTCAATGGTTGTTGGTGTGTCATCCATAAGGTACACAATATAGTCATCACCAAAAGACTTTGTAGTCTTCTGTCTCTTACTTTTTCTAGTGACTATAGTGTCATCCTCCTCAGGATTTTGCATATAGGGTTCCTCAATTTGTTCTATCGAAGTAAAATTTTCATGCTCATGGGAAATTATAAATTCATGACCAGTCGTGCTAGGTGCATTTTTCATGGGAAATTCATTTTAAAAAAATGTAGCGTCTCTAGATTCCATGATTGTATCCACAGTCATCTCAGGAACACTAGAATTTATAATTAAAAATCTATAACCTACACTGTGAATAGCATAACCAAGAAAAACACAATTAACAGTCTTTGGTCCAAGCTTTCGCTTTTTGTTTATTGGCACATTCACCTTTGCCAAACAATTCCAAGTTCATAGGTAAGAGAGATTTAATTTCTTCTTCTCCTATTCCTTGAATGGTGTAATTTCTTTGTTCTTTATGGGCACCCTATTCAGGACATGACACCTTGTCAATATAGCCTCACACCACCATTACTTAGATAGTCCCATAGTCTATAACATGGCATTAACCAAATCAGTTAGAGTGTGGTTTTTTCTCTCTGCAATCCCATTGGACTATGGTGAGTATGGTGGCGTCCTCTCATGAATAATTCCATGCACTGCGCAAAACTCAGAAAATTCATTTGAGAAATATTCTCCCCCACGATCGGACCGCAAACGTTTGATTTTCTTCTCAAGTTGATTTTCTACCTTAGCTTTATAGACTTTAAAATAATGCAACGCTTCATCTTTAGTTTTCAATAAATACACGTAGCAAAATCTAGTACAATCATCTATAAATGTCATGAAGTATCGTTTAATGCCTTTAGTCAATTTGCCATTCACTTTGCATAAATTAGAATGAACGAGTTCTAATGGTGCCAAGTTCCTCACCTCAGCAGCCTTGTGAGGCTTGCACGATTGCTTCGATTGCACACACACCTGGCACTTAGAATCTTTGACTAAGTTAAATTTTGGGATTAAATTCAGATTTGCAAGCCGCGTGAGGCAGCCAAAATTAATGTGACAAAGTCGTGAATGCCATATATTCGACTCATCCGAAATATTAATATTGTTCACTACTTTATTACACACATCATCAAGCAAAGATAAGCAGAGCAAGCCTCCGCAATCATAACATTTTCCAACAAATGTTCCATGTCTCGACACAACACACTTATTGAACTCAAACACAATTTTAAAGCCATCGCGACACATTTAAGAACCGCTAACAAGATTCTTCTTGATGGAGAGGACATGTTGTACGTTCTTTAATAGCACCATCTTTCCCCGAAGTAAACTTTAGAACGACCGTACCAACACCAAGAACACGCGCATGCGAACCGTTTCCCATCAGCAAGGCTCCAATCCCGCCGGTCTAATAGGAAGTAAACAAAGAAACATCAGCACACATATGAATATTAGCACCGCTATCCATCCACCACTCAGGTGAAAGAACAAAAGCTAAAGAATTACCATACCTAGATGTTCCTCCTCTAGTCTCGCTAATCACCACGTTTGCTGATTTCTTTTCTTGCTTATATTTGCTATCTGGGCACGCACTTGCCCAATGCTCATCACTCTCGCAAACAAAGCAACCTCCACCTTTCTTGTTGTTTTTCTTCTTAAACTGAGCAGTTTGCTTAGGCTTTGTATTGTTGTTCTCTTGCATGTTCTTCTTCTTTTTATTATGGGATGCAAATGAGTTTTTCTTCTGCACTATATTAGCAGCAGAAGACTCAACTCTTTTTCCATGATTATCTTTTGCCCTCGCCCTCTCCTCAACATCAAGAGATCCAATAAGCTCAGCCACGCTAAACTCTTGTCTCTTGTGTTTTAGAGAAGTAGCAAAATCCCTCTAAGAATGTGGCAGCTTAGCGATTATACCGTTGGCCACAAACTTATCGGACAACAAACATGGAAAATGTTCTAGTTCCTTTGCTAGCGCCTGTATCTCATGAGCCTGTTCCACTACAGAATGGTTTTCAACCATTTTGTAGTCATACTGTTGCTCCATAAGGTACAACTCACTACCAGCATCAGAAACTCCAAACTTCGCCTCAAGAGCATCCCATAATTCTTTACCTGGTGTGCAAGATATGTAGTTTTTCTCATACTTACTATGAAGTGCACTAATCATGGTGCCTCGAAATAGGTTATCGGCAGCCAAGAACTTTTGCTCCTCCTCAAGAGTAAATTGTTCAGGCTTCCCCTGTGCGGTGTGATAGTAGTTCATAGTAGTCAACCATAACACCATCTTGGCACACCATATCAAGAAATTCTTGCCATCAAAATTATTCGGCTTCAAAGCAACAACAAAATCACTAACAAAAAATTGCCTAACATTAGGTTTTTGGATTGTTAGATAATTAGGCATTTTCATGGTCAATTTAATCCAGAAATAAAACATCAGCAGGTTCATGACGACATATATGTGTGTCTATATCACTAACAAACGCTACAGCATGCAAGTATGACATACCGATCGACATAGTAAGTACGTAAAGTATGGTAATCAGAGAGTTAAGAGTGTACCCAGTGGAGGGTCCCATACCAAGGGTATCGGAGGCTCCATTCACACCAGACATAGTGCATTGCTCGAAGTCGTGGACCACAGTCGATGCAGGAAGGTATTCGTAGTGCAGCCCCACGAATGGTCACACCCCGTGCAAGGTTCGCAGGCAGACGAGGGTTCTGGAGGCACCTGCCGTCCCATTGCTCCGTGCACACAGAGGTACGGGATGGGGAAAACCAAAGGGCGGCTGAGATGTGGTCTCTCGGAAGCAAAGGGAGGATTGGACTGATGGAGGATGTGGGGGTATTGACCCCTATACCCTTATGGCTAGGCTTGGGTCGGCCCGGATCAGAGGGTCTGGTCCACTAAAAGATGACGCGTGGCCCGGCCAACCTGTTCGGAGTCCCACGTAAGGAGTCAAGACAGATTTGGCGATCAAGCAAGATCCTGGTCGGTTAGAATAGGAATCCTTATCCGGCCACCTATGGCAATTGTAACTGGCTAGGATTAGTTTCCAAATCTATAACCCTGCCCCCCGGACTATATAAGGCGGGTAGGGGACCCCTCTGAAAAACATCTCTCATTGACATACAGCAATACAATCAGACGTAGGACGTAGGTATTACGCCTTCTTAGCGACCGAACCTGGATAAAACCTCGTGTCTGTCTTGCGTCACCATCTTGTTTGTGGCTTGCGCATCTGTCTACCGACAATCTACTACCTTGGGCATACCCCTAGGTAGACTGCCGACCATATTTCATCGACAGTGGTGCGCTAGGTAGGGGGTGTGCGTACTGCTCTCCAAGCGAACAAGATGGTCATCATCTCTAGCTCCATGGCTACACCGAACGGCCTCACGTTCACCGTCGGTTAGATCACCTAGACCACTGGCTCCGATGACTTCATCGTCACGATCATGGAGGAGGCGCGGATTCAATCTGCGTCGACCGCTGCTTCACCTACATTGGCTACGACTCCGACCATGGTGGATACGGCTCTGACCACAGGGGATCTGGCTCTTACCACTATGGATCTGGCTCCAACCACGGTGGATCTGGCTTCGACCATGGTGGATCTGGCTCCAACCACGCCCGCATCGCCTTCAGCCATGTCGACAACCCATCGTCCGCTTCCCCGCTACAAAGGGAAGCAGATCGACAACACCGGCCTGCTCGACTCCATCGATCGGGTCGGCACCAAACTCGCTGAAACCCTAGCTCTGGTAAGTTCAATTCAAAGTCAACCTAATGAGCAGGGAACTGCTCCCCATAACGGATCTACCTGACCAGCTTGGGCCAGTTGTCCTACATGACTTGGTACAAATCTCGTGGTCATATCTACTCCTGAAGGGTGCTCCGCTCGTCGCCAGCTAGCCTCTACGACGGGTCTCTGGCTCTCCGAGTATGAAGCCTCGATGGAGAACTACCAGGCCTAGCCCTACGGCCTGCGAAACGCTACCTCCAACTATGCGTATAATGTACAATGCCGCTCGGATCTGTGTTTTATACGTCGACCTCAGTCGAATCCACGCAACTTCGTCAACATGATCCGGATTGAGTATTATCAAGAAGGATCCGTCCACACAGTCCAAGAGGGTGACTCCAGCTCCTCGTCTGGCATCGCATCTAACGCCTTCGTCCACACTGAGCTCTAGCATCACGATGATGAAGGCGTCGAATACGATCTGGATATCCTAGACCACGCCTCGGGGTTCCCACAATTCCCATCTTTCCCACCAAGGCGAGGGGATTTGATCAATGTTGTTAGTAATGATGAACCACCAGCAGTCGGCGAAATAGAACAAGAAAGGATTGCACGCGAAGCATGCAATATTGACCGGTTTAATCGTCGACAAATCAAAGCCAAAGCAGAAGAGGAGGCATGACGCATAAGGGTCCAGCCACGTGACCTCAACAATGCCTTCGATAGGGTGGGGGACAAATAGGTCTTCAGGACTCCAAGCGCCAACATAGTCGTTGCTATGGCGATAATGCAACGGCTACCCAATACCCCAGAAACCCAGGCAGTTCGTGACGATATACAAGCTTACCTGACGGCTGCTATGGCCCAGACCACAGAGATTGTAAATCAAGCCCGGGCTCCATCCGTATCAGTCAAGTCAAGCCATAGCCGCCAGTACTCAAGCCACTCACAGCCACCCAACCAACGTGGCTTGCGCAACAACGACCCATCAGACAACCATCAAGGCAGAAACGGTGGCCATGATGATGATCGGGATGTCAACCACCATCGGGAGGACAACCGCCATGACGTTCGGGACGACAACCACCGAGACAACCGCAATAATCACTGCAAAAACCACGGTGGCAGGGCTAATCTGGATGGCAACCGAGATTGTCGTGATGGCAATAATGATCTCCACCATTACCTCGGAGGACGTGATCTGCGTGATCGCATCAACCAGAGAGCCAACAATCGTGCATCCCACAAAAGCTATCGCCGTATGGAATATGATACTACCCACGGCCCACCGGGTTTGAAGCAGTTTACTCCGCACCTTCACCAAGTCATATGGCCCAAGAACTTCAAGCTCGAAAAACTTTAGAAGTATGACGACAAGGAGAACCCCAAATTGTGGGTCATGCTCTATGAAACCGCGTGTAGATCAGCCATGGCTGACGAGCACATCATGTCTAACTACTTCCCAGTCGCTGTTGGTCATGCAAGTCACCAATGGCTGGTCAGCTTGCCGACGAACTACTTTGATTCCTGGCAAGAACTCAAGCAAGCTTTCATCAACAACTTCATTGCCACTTGCGAGCAACCCAGCAACAAATATGATCTACAGCGGATTCAAGATTGAAAAGATGAGCCACTGCGTGAGTACGTCCGGTGTTTCTCGGAGATGCGCATCAAGGTCCCGTCAATCTCCGACAACGAGGCAATCGAGGCTTTCATCACTGGCCTCCACTTCCACGACGCTCTAAGGGACAAGCTCCTCCACAAGAGACCTGAATCGGTCACAACACTCCTGGCCACCGCTAAGAAATATGTGGACACCGACGACGCTAAAAAGATAATTATCGAAGAAGCAGCAAGGGTTCCGCGCTCTGACCATCCCCCACACCGCGACGACTACCATGGCAACCATGGTCGGAATGACAATTTTGATCGCTGCAACCAGCGCAATGACTCCCGCGACCACCGTGGCCAACATAATCAGCGACGTAACCGCCATGACGATTACAGGGGCAAGCGTGCTCGGGAAGACGACGGCAAGGTCAACACCGTCAAAAAAGGTGGCAGACGTCGTAACTACAAAGAAGACTATGCCAAAGCATTGAAAGGGCCCTGCTAGCTCCATCCCAAGTCAAACCATACCATGGAGAACTATCGCATTCTCAAGTCTATCTACACGCGTCAATAGGCTTCGGATATGTCCGACAAGCCTAACGACGTAGGGGAACAGCGCAACGAGGACAACGACAATGAAGACGCAGATCCCCGTCACAAGTATGTCAAGCCAACCAATCGCGTGCACACCATCATTGGAGGCAAAGTGTCCATCGAGACCAAACAAGAATGCAAGCTGCTCGCACGTGCTTGCTTAAACATGGCCTACACCGACAACCTCATCGTTGATCCGTGGCTCCCTCCTTGGTCTCACCGCGAGATCTCCTTCAGCAGAAAGGACCAATGGGCCGCAATACCTAAGCCAGGATGTTTTCCTCTGGTCCTCGATCCTTGTATCAACAAGGTTCAGTTCGATAGGGTGCTGATTGACGGCGGTAGCTCCATCAATATACTATTCAAGAATAGTCTGCCAGCACTGAAGATAACCCAGGCAGATCTCAAGCCATACGAGGCATAGTTCTGGGGTGTTCTCCCCGGACAGAGCTCTACACCTCTCGGGCAGATCACGCTACCTGTGCAATTTGGGACCTCGGACCACTTCCACACCGACTACGTCAATTTCATGGTCGCTGACTTCGACGGCACCTACCATGCTATCCTGGGTCGACCATCGCTCACCAAGTTCATGGCCATACCTCATTACAGGTATCTAGTGCTGAAGATGCCTACCGAGAAAGGAGTTCTAACCCTTAGGGGCAATGTATACGCAGCTTATACCTACGAGGACGACAGCTTCAAAATAGCAGAGGCTCACGACCTCTCTATTCGCATGGCTGAGACCATGCTCGATGCTAAGAAGACCTCAGTCGACCACCTAGAGATCCCAGAGCTTGAGGCTCCATGCAAGAACACCAAGTCCAAGGAGCACAAGGTGATCTAGCTGGTCGACGGCGATCCTAGCAAAACGGCCCTTATCGGGGCCAACCTGGATCCCAAATAGGAAGACGCGCTCATCAGGTTCTTGAGGAGCAATGTGGATGTGTTCGCATGGAAACCTGCTGACATGCCCGGTGTACCTCGGAACTTGATCGAGCACTCCTTGAATGTCAACAGCAAGGCCAAACCTATCAAGCAGAAGCTACGATGGTTCGCTCGCGATAAGAAGGAGGTGATTAGGGTAGAAGTTACGCGGCTTTTGGCAGCCGGATTTATCAAAGAAGTGTATCATCCAGAGTGGTTAGCCAACCCAGTTCTTGTACGCAAAAAGAATAATGAATGGAGAATGTGTGTTGATTACACTGATCTCAACAAACACTGCCCTAAGGACCCCTTTGGCTTACCTTGCATAGATGAGGTTGTAGATTCAACCACCGGTTACGAGCTGCTTTCCTTTCTCGATTGCTACTCTGGTTATCACCAGATCACTCTCAAAAAGGATGACCAGATCAAGACATCTTTTATCATGCCTTTCGGCGCCTACTGCTACACAACCATGTCGTTCGAGCTCAAGAACGTCGGGGCTACCTACCAACGTGCTATATAGGCCTGCCTCAAAGATGAGATAAAAGACGACCTCATTGAGGCTTATGTTGATGATGTAGTTGTCAAAACCAAGGAAGCACATACCCTTGTTGACAACCTAGAACGCACCTTTGCAGCCCTTAACACATTCCAATGGAAATTAAACCCAAAGAAGTGCATCTTTGGTGTTCCTTCTGGCATACTACTTGGCAACATCGTCAATCACGATGGCATACGCCCTAACCCGAAGAAAGTCAAAGCTGTCTTGGACATGAAGCCACCCAAAAAGGTGAAGGATGTTCAGAAGCTTACTAGATGCATGGCCGCTCTCAACCGTTTTATATCAAGATTAGGCGAAAAGGGACTACCGTTCTTTAAACTGCTCAAAGCATCTGAGAAGTTTGAGTGGTTGGAGGAAGCAGATGCTACCTTCACACAGTTGAAACAATACCTTACGTCACCTCCGGTCCTCACTGCTCCTAGAGAAGACGAAACACTCCTGCTTTACATTGCGGCGACTAATCGAGTGGTCTCCACTGCCATGGTGCTCGAGCGCAATGAGCCCGGCCATGTCTACAAGGTACAACGACCAATCTATTTCATCAGTGAGGTGCTCAATGAATCCAAGACCAGGTACCCACAGATTCAGAAATTGATCTACGCCATACTGATAACATCTCAAAAGTTGAAACATTACTTCGACGGATATCGTGTGGTGGTCATGACTGAGTACCCTCTGTGAGACATCATTAGCAACAAGGATGCAAATGGGCGCATCATCAAATGGGCAATGGAGCTATGCCCCTTCTCCTTGGAATTCGCAAGCCATACTACAATCAAGTCTCAGGCACTCGTCGATTTCATCGTCGAGTGGACAGACTTAAGCACGCCTACCTCTCAGGGGCCCAATGAGTATTGGAAGATGTACTTCAACGGTTCTCTCAACATCGACGGTGCAGGAGTAGGAGTCCTTTTTGTATCACCATCCAAGGAGCAGCTCTGGTATGTCCTCAGGATTTATTTAACAGCATCAAATAACACCGCCGAGTATGAAGCATGCCTACATGGTTTGTGCATTATAGTCAAGCTTAGTGTTAAACGTCTCTATGTCTACGAAGACTCGGCTCTGGTCATCAACCAACTCAACAAGGACTGGGACACGACCAGCGAAAAGATGGATGCATACTGCAAATCGATCAGAAAGCTAGAAGGCAAGTTCTATGACATCAAGTACACACACGTGGTCCAGGACAAAAATCAAGCAGTAGATGTGCTGTCAAAGTTAGGATCATCTCGAGCCAAAGTCCCACATGGCATATTCATCCAAGACCTACTCATGCCCTCCATCGAAGAGGAAGATCCCACGGTCGATAAGCCTCTAGACCAGCAATTACCTGTTCTGGCGTCGAGCACCACTGAGCCACCTTCGACTACTCATGAGCCCGACTAGAGAGTACCTTTCATCAAGTACCTGATAGATGGCAGCGGTTACACTGATCGGACAGAAAATGAGCGCCTGATGCATCGCAGTAAGCAGTATCTGCTCGTCGATGGCAAGTTATGGCGCAAGAACGCAAAGGAGGAAATCTTGGTGAAGTGTATAACCTGGGAGGATGGTGAACATCTCCTGGACCAAATCCACTCTGGCTCCTGCGGTAACCATGCGGCCTCGAGAATGCTGGTCGGCAAGGCTTTCCGAGCAGGGTTCTATTGGCCATCAGCAGTAGCTGATGTGGAGAAGCTAGTCTGGCACTGTGAGGGTTGTTAGTTCTTCGCCAAGAGAATCCATGTACCAGCACATGAGATCCAGACAATACCAGCCTCTTGGCTCTTCGCATGCTAGGGACTGGATATGATCAGGCCCTTCAAACCGGCCCCTAGGAAATTTACATGTGTCTTTGTGCTGATCAACAAATTTTCTAAGTGGATAGAGTACATGCCTCTGGTATAGGCATCCTCAGAAAAGGCTATCACATTCCTCGACCAGGTCATCCACCGCTTCGGCATACCCAACAGCATCATCACTGATCTAGGTACTCAGTTCACCAGGAATGCTTTTTGGGACTTCTGCGATGAAAGGAGCATAGTAGTAAAATACGTCTCGGTGGCACACCCTAGAGCTAATGGACAGGTCGAGTGGGCAAACGGTATGATTTTGGATGCATTGAAGAAGAGGATGTACAGAGAAAATGACAAAGCTCCCAGAAGATGGCTCAAAGAGTTACCAGCCATGGTCTGGGGCCTCAGAACCTAGCCCAGTCGTAACACCAGCGTCTCACCATACTTTATGGTTTACGACGCTAAGGCAGTCCTCATAGTAGATATAGCTTTCAGATCAGCACGGGTCGAGAACTTTAATGAAGGCAAGGTCAACGAAGTGCGGGAGCTAGAAGTGAATAGTGCAGAAGATAAGCGGCTTGATTCTTGCGTATGTACAGCCAAATACCTTGCTGTTTTGTGTAGGTACTACAACAAGAACGTTAAAGAGCGGTTCTTTGTGGTCGGGGACTTGGTCCTGAAGTGGAAGACGAATCAGGCTGGTGTCCATAAACTCGCAACTCCATGGGAAGGGCCCTTCATGATCAAAGAAGTCACACGACCAACGTCTTATAGGTTAGCTCACCTGGACGGTACGGACGTACCAAATTCATGGCACATTGACAAGCTTAGGCGTTTCTATGCTTAACTACTAAGATATGTACTCCTCTTGTACTTTTGATTTAATTCAATAAAGCTATTATAATTTCTCCGACCACTATGATTGTGTCATTTCAAATTTTATGGTTATTCTAACTTAGCCAGTCAAAGCCGACCACCATTCCTTCCCGGGTTTTCAGAGCAGGCCCTGTCTCTGGTTCCTCCCAACACGTATATGGGATCCGCTCTCTATGCTACGGGTGATCGGCAGGTCCCCCCTGGTTTGACTTGTTCACGTCTACGTGTGCATAGGTCACGCACCTCACACTTCGACCACATGCCAAATCAGGGCCGTACAAACTTTTCAGGATGACATGTTGAGTAAACTGGTACAACTAAACAGAATGCTAACATGTTCCCACTTAGTTACACCAACATGAGTTTCAAGCTTAAATATGTTTTATACAAAACAAATAAGCTTATAATGATATACAGTTATGTTATTACAAGCTTGCCTAAAGAGGTACAAGTTTACAATAACACAACTACATCCTTCTTCTACAGCTCTCACCTATCCTGTTGGCTGGTCGGGGCACGCGGCACCTGCTACTCGCTGCTTCTGACATCCCACTCGAGTCTCGGGGACTCTTGTACTAGTCGAGCTGAAGAGGATGGCCCCACCGATGCCTGGCTAGTTGAGACCGTAGGCTTCACCAGTTGGCTCACAACTAATGGCGTTTCTAGCTGGCTTGTTGATGGCATACCCTGTATAGGTGCTGTCCCACCTCCACACAGGTTAATGTCGCCAATTATTTTTGAAGACAAGTCCAGCTAGGTCATCCGAAGCTCCTCAGCCTTGTCTGGATCTACCTCCTTTGGGTACCCAGCCTCTAGGCACTTGAGATCGATCAGGGGGTAGTGGGCACGCACCATGCTTAGCACATGTGCGCCTGTGTACTCACCCGCCTCCTTCATGAACTCTTGGAACCATTCACATGCCTTTTGGCATCTCTTGACCAGTCTGAGCTGCGGTGTCCTTGGTACTTCCTCTGTAAGCGCCGGGTCGATAAGGTTGAGGATGGGCAAAATGCCAGTTGCCACTTCCTGGCACCGGTTCTTCCATGTGTCCCGATCCTCGGTGATCTCTAGGCATCGTGCCTTCCAGCCATCCCGATCTTTCATCATGGTTTCCAGATGCTTCTTGGCACTGACTTTCAAAACTGCAAACCGCACAAGACATTAAAATGTCACGCCACGACAAGATAACACGGGCAATAGAATGAGCAAGGTGGTCTAGAACACTTACTTTTCAGTTCCTCCTTCATCTTGGTTGTGCGGTCCCGGAGTTGCGACTGGTCGTGCACCAGTTTCTTGTTGTCCTCCATTAGGTGACCACACTCTATGGCCACACGGCTATTCTCCTCTTGGAGACGGACTACTTCGGCTTCTAAGCCTGCACTACAGCTGTTACTACCAACAATGCAACAACATGTGTCATGCACTTGTTGTGATAAAGTGACAACTTACTTGTTTTTTCCTGCACTTTGTTACTGAGCTGGATGACCAGGTTCTGGTTCTGTGCCTCTTGCTCCGCCCTCTCCTGGTTGGCGGCTTCAAGTTGGTGGCACAAGCGTTCCACCTCGGCCGCCAGTTCTCTATTGCTTGTTGTGATCCCCTCAATCTGGTCAAAGCACTTCTTTCGATACCTTGCGGTCTTCATTAAGTCCTGCATGTACAAAAGCTAAGTCAAACAAGTTTGATTGGATAGCAGGATCAAGTGGTCTTGCAAAAAATACCTGGACTTCCGTCACCAGACATTTTGCCACCCGTTCAACTTTCATGGTCTCTTCGACCTCTGGGATTTCTTCATGAACAACCCATATGTTGTTCCGCCAGTGTGACATATATACATGTTGTCGTTTGTCTTGGGGACGGCCTAGGACCTCCTCTACTTCGTCCTCTTCGGCCACTTGTTCGGGTAGCGGCACTAGTCCAGAGGTTGCAGCTTCTACGATCACTATGGCCTTCCCACGGGCTGTAGCATCGGTAGACGTGCTCTGTGCCACCTTCGGTTGCTGCTCCTCGGTTTGGTCTGTTACCCTTGGCGCTGATGTGTCCCCCTCAGCAGGGTTAGTGCTTAGAGCACCTGTGCTTGGCTTGGCTCTCCCCTCGACCACTTGCTTGGGGACTGTTGTCTGGCCGCTCGTCTGCTGAGGCTCTAGTGGACTAACTGCTATAGGTTCCTCCATGGTCGGCTGTGGGGCAGTTTTCTCTAACATTACTAGCAGAGCCATGCCGCACCCAGCTAGTTGGTCGGGATTTTTGGTGGACGCCGACCTAATATATCCGAGATAAGTTCAGAAGACAATAGTATTCAAGATAAATTGTAAGCTTACATCAAGGTTACAAATACTTATAGCTTGAAACCACGGAATGATGTGGCGAAGGCGCGTCTCTTTGGCCGCGCCTGCTCCACATGCTCTATGGGTGCCACCTGGTCTCCCTCTACGACAAGCATCAGCGCCGGGGCTTGATGCTCGACCCCTTTGCCGCTTGTCCTCTGCACTACAGTGTCGGCGATGCGGGTCCCACTGGCACAAAGGAGCCACCTTGGTCCATCGGCTCCAGTTGCCTCCTCCTCTTTCGAGGGATGAGTCGAAAGATGTCTGTATCCTCCATTTCATCGTCTAACAATGTGAAGATCACCTGCCGATGCTTGCTGGCCGCCGACTGCTTACCAGCAGCTCTGGCCGCTGCCTCCTCCCCAACTCTGAGCATGGCCCAGTCGACGTCTTCGATGCTAGCGCTGGTCTAGGTGGTTGGCCCAGGTGACCCCTATACCCTTACGGCTAGGCTTGGGCTGGCCCATATCAGAGGGTCCGATCCACTAAAAGACGACGCGTGGCCCGGCCAACCTGCTCGGAGTCCCGCGCAAGGAGTCAAGACAGATTTAACGATCAAGCAAGATCCTGGTCGGTTAGAATAGGAATCCTTATCTGGCCACCTATGGCAATTGTAACTGGCTAGGATTAGTTTCTAGATCTATAACCCTGCCCCCCAGACTATATAAGGCGGGCAGGGAACCCCTCTGAAAAACATCTCTCATTGACATACAGCAATACAATCAGACGCAGGACGTAGGTATTACGCCTTCTTAGTGGTCAAACCTGGATAAAACCTCGTGTCTGTCTTGCGTCACCGTCTTGTTTGTGGCTTGCGCATCTGTCTGCTGACAATCTACTACCTTGGGCATACCCCTAGGTAGACTGCAGACCATATTTCGTCGACAGAGGACTTCTACTTTTATGCCTGCAGCGGGGAGGAAGAAAGTCAGCCGAGGAACTTAGGAGACAAAGACACGAAGAGACGGTAACTGACGCAATCAACTCATCTCCACCATAAAAGAGAGAAACTCCCATAATTATGTGGATTAAGTGGCAAAACCTAGCCACACTGGCCCGTCCGCTCACCGCCTGCCATGCCCATGCCCCGGCCCACCAGCGGCGGCGCATGTGGCACTCCTGTGTCCTTTGCTTAGCTTCTCAATTAAGATGGATAATTTCCAACCAAATAAGCTTTGTCAACGTTCAGTCAAAATCCCGTACGGTATTAAATCATACCACGCTTAATATTAAGGACCATAGAGTTTTATTTGATTTATTAAATATTATATGGGCTAAGCCCATAATATATCAACAATCTTAGCATAACCCAAGCTTGATTTCAGATGACATTTTTTTTATCCGCACTCACCGGATCAAATTTGGTTATGGTTTTTTTAGAGGGTTAGGTTTTGGGTCAGGAAATATATTTAGTGCCCGACTTGATGATTGTTGCAGGTCGAAAATAACAAACATCCAGTCTATATGATGCACCAGTCGGCCGGATCAGGGTATTTTTTGGTAGGTCGTATATAGTCTATGATCTATCAGGTTTCAGGTGTAGCAACAACAATCAGTTGGTTCTATTGATAAGAAATAAGATATCACTACTACAGAATGTTACTGTAGGGGCGGCTGCGCCAGCCGCCCTTCCCAGGGTGTTCCTACAGAGGGTGCCTCTGTAGGGGCGGTTTTCTAACTGCCCCTACAGTGCCCTCTGTAGGGGCGGCTGGTGTTTTTAGCCGCCCCTATAGTTCCCTCTGTAAGGGCGGCTGGTAATATCAGCCGCCCCTGTAGTGGACTTCTGTAAGGACGGCTGTATCACCAGCCGCCCCTACTGTGTGTATTTGTAAGGGCGGTTCAATCAAGAACCGCCCCTATAGTGGATTTTCCAGCAAAAAAATAAATAATTCAAATTCAAATCTGACCGCCACAAATATACATATATACATCCACAAACACAAGACCATCATCACAAATCATAATTCACAAAAGTCCATCATTACAACATAGTCCATTATGAAGTCCATCATTATAACAAAGTCCAAACCGTTCCAAAGTCTGATCCAAATCATACCACAAGTCCACATTGTCATCAACGACCTAGGGCTAACCTATCAGTCTCCCGAAGGTGTTGATACAGAGGATTACTACCTAAGTCGAAAAGAAGATGATGGTAAGTGCCTTTATGATACACAATCTAGTCCATTATAAAGTTACAAAGGTCGCCGACCATCTCTAAGAGCTCATCATCCTTGTATGGGTTCCTTCTTGTGTCTTTATCTTTCTCCAACTACAAGAGAACAAGTTTAGGTTTACTATATCACAACATATGCGAACTTTTCATACTACGAGCGAAGAGGTTCAAACTTACCAGATTGGGGTTTCTGTTGTAGCCACCGATGGTACTTATCATAATACATGTGTAGTATCCACAATGTAGACTCCCAGGCTTCTGCTTGGGGCACTGTGTGTTTTGTATATGGAGATGTTAAGTAATGCTATTGATAGACATGTAATATATGGAGTACCAAAGTAAATGACACTTACCGCACATAGAGTTTTGACATACAACTTTTCCTTCCTATTTGGATGATGCCTCCCCTTATGTTCCTAGACATAGTGCCTGAATGCCCTGTTTCAATGGTTTTAGCAAATGCAACTTGTTAGTATCCCACATTGAACCTTACAAGTATGTATACAAACATAGTAGCTAAAATGAGGATTGTCAATATGTATACGTCTTGACAATCGTTATGAAGTCTTTGTATGTCTCAACTGGGAAATCCGCTGAATCAAAGACCCATGCCATGCTATGTGAGAGCCAGACGCCTATGCAAATCCAGTGATCGCTGCATGAATTTAGTCATAGAAGGAACACATAAGCTCTTTTGCATTGAACAAAGTAATTTGAACAAAGCTAAGTATACAGTCGAACTTACTTGAAGTGGTATGGTATCCATATATCATCGTGTTGTTGGAGATTTTTAAAACATAGGGCAATGTATGCCGCAACCTTGAGGGACTCTTCTAATATTTTCTTGTTCCTGATGTCCTCTTTCTTCTTAAGTGTCTTTCCAGCTCCTAGTTCTTTGCAATCTAGTTTCCACTCTTTAGGGTAATTACAATTTGTTGATGCTATAGGTGAAGGGTCTATATATCCGTGTTTCAGAGCCGGCCTCTTTTTCACAAAGTCCGCTTGCATTCTATAAATCACAGCGTGGGTTAGTTACAACAAAATTAAAAGATTACATTCATATCATATCGAGAGGGCAAGGACTTATAGGCACCATATGCGAATCAGATTCATTTCCATTCATCCGAGGTGGAAGCATGCCTGGATATCCTTAAACTCAATGGCAATTTGCCCACCTGGGGCTCCAAATGTGCCGGCAGGGATCCATGCTTGTAAGATTTCTAGTTCTGTTATCTGAGCACGCAAGTACCAATCGTGGAACTTTCTCATTCCACGTGGCAAGCACTGTAGGACTCGGTTTGGTAGAAAGTTCTTGCCTTTTTCATATTTATCCGGGCAATCATCTGACCATTTGAGGTTATCAACAGCTGGATACTTGTTAAACCCTTTGTGCAGTTTAGTGCCTACTATGTCATGTTTGGGTTTTGAAGTCTCATCTGCTAATTCTCATCGCAATGTGCAGCATATATATGTTTCAGGGTTTCTACAATTTTCTTTTGTCTGTTTTCACGAGTTCTCGCCTCGACAGCAGACACAAACAACGGTGACATAGAAAGCACATAATTTTTCCTACTATTGTGCAAGAACAAGAACTCTGATCTATCTAAATATTTAGTATTAGGTAGATAGTCAAATATTCTTCTTGGTAAGGCAAGTTGTTCCTGGTAGAAGTATTATTGAAAGCAAGCAAATAAACCCATAAAATTCTTAAACCAAAGAATTATATAGATTATTAACCAGAATGGCAGAACTCACTTTCTCTTGAAAAAGAAGTCCCAAGGTTATTTACCCCAATATGCTTTGGTAGGTTAACATCTCTTCTTAGCTGAAAATGAAGTGCACACAAAATTTTAAAAAGGTATGGTATAGGTATATCTCAAGAATAATCTCTTACAATGAAAAGTTTATATGAAAGGATAACATATGCAGGCAATTTAACTCTAATAATCAAGGCCAGCAGATAAACCCAGAACACGCAGCCCATATGAGATGTATATTCTGCAGTAATTTTATGATTCTTTTGTTTCTGTCATAATTATGTACATATGTAAGAAGAACCTGAAACAGCAAGCATACAAGTCATGCTGGTATATTGCAAATTCTACAAGAAAGGTAGAAATCCCAAGTATGAAACATTGGAAGTATTTTTCCTTTTCAGTACAATTTCTTTGGAAAGGGCAATTGTAAATCAGGTCAATCATAAAGGGGTACATTGGATGCTACATTTCAGATAACTTATAGCAAAATAACTTTCCTGTTTAAAGGCAGGTAAAGCAATTTTTTACATAGTACATTTTTGCTTGAATTTGTAATACATGCTTCAGTAATCACTAATCAGTACATAGAACACCTACTATACATCAAAGTTATGATTCATTGTACTTGTACAAAGAAAAAAGATTACAAATTGACACAACAAACTTCATACCCCTTATTTTTTTAGAAAAAAACTTTGTACCTCAATTTCTGGGTGCAAATAGACCATTAGGATAGCTTTAGGGTTACAGTGAGTACATGGACTCTTATTAAAAACATGTAAAGAATGTAATATGAATACAAGGATTTCCTTAAGAAAACAACGGACACAAAGAAAATAAGTTTGCGCTGAAAGTTACTGCAATGAAATTCTAGTTTTTTTTGACAGAGAGAAATTCTAGTTTAGGGGAAAGATAACCTTTGAGAATGTATTTGCAAGATCATCAAGATCTGAGAATGAACTATCTTCAGCCTGAAAAACAAGCTGTGCAATCAGTACCTCTTAAGAGTCCATTCATTGATTCTTGAGTCATGCAAAAAATTGAGAGAAAAAGTAATGGGCCAACCATGCTTAAGTAAATGTTCATACTTAAACTGAAGAGATCTAGGCCTCTTAAAAATTCGTTTTTGAGTCATGCAAAATGGAAAAAAAATAGACAATGCAAAATCTACTCATAATGTCCGTACACATATAGATGCATAGATATAAATCCATTATGAAGCCTTACTAAGTGAGAATATCATAGTCTATTTTTCCAGATGAGTAGCCAAGTAGTGTGCGCATTGAGCAATAAAAATAAAGATGAGCCAAAACAATTTGGTATATTAATACTGGATTGATGAATATATGTATCTGTTTTACTATAATATGTTACTTCTACAAAAAAAAACTATACTATATATGTTCACAACCTAGTTTCATGTTCCACGCCAAGAGAAAGCATAGTAGCTGCTACATCTAGTTGAAGGAACTGACAATCAAATGGCACATACCAAAAAGGACTAGCACACTAGCCCGTGCACGAAACAAATGGACAGCTTTAGAACCTAAAACACGGCGAGCAAATTTACTTGGCTATCTTTTCAGTTAGCAACAATTAAGAAGCTTGAAAGCTGGATTTTTAGGTAATCTTTAGAAAAATAATGTGATGATATTTTTGTATATTCACTGAAGCTAAACGAAAATAGCAAATTCAGCTTGCTGACACAATAAACTTTATGTAAATGTAAAAGGGTACTCTTGCTTCCTACAATCAGTAGTTGATCACAAGCTTTTCACAATAAAATGCCATAACTCATAACAGAACAAGTTTTATTTTGCATAGATTAAAATAAGAAAGTGAAGCAACAAGAAAATCAAGCAAGCTGGTAACTTCTAGCTCTCGGAGCGCACTTAGAGTGATACATATTCGGTACTGAATGGACTCTTAAGAGCACAGAAAAACCTAATCCTTCGTTCTAGTTTTCAGCAGAGTACGGATCCGTGTGGCCGACTCGAATTAATCAAGCTGAATTCAAGGAGAGAAGCCATGAACCAACCCTAGTAAGCACTTGACTCCCAAAGAGCAGGCGCTTCGATTACCTGGGCCGCGGCCGGATCTGTGGGTCGAGCGGGGATCCTACCCACCGGTGTCGGCGGCGCGAGGGGAGGACTCCCGGCAGCGAAAGCGGAGGTGGGCGCCAAGCGGAGGCTCAACGATGACGAGACGGCACTCGACGCGCGCAAGCGGTGGGGCGTGGCCGGCGACGGGGCTCCCGGTTCCGACCGCCGCTGGTCTGGCTCGGGGATAAGGCGGTCGCGTGCGGTCCTCGCCTCCTCGGTGCCGTGGGAACCCTAGCCTCCTCGCTCCGGATCTGGGCGAGCGGAGAGGGAGAGGGAGGGGGCCGGCCGCCGAAGACGCGTCGGGAACCCTAGCCGCCAAGGAATTGGACAGCCTGACGGCTTCCACAGGAGATTTCGCCCAACACTCAATGGGTGGCCACAGCGACGACACTGATATACCTATAGAGAAACTGTAGGGGTGGCTAATGTTATAAGCTACCCCTACAGAGAAACTGTAGGGGCGGCTAAGGTTATAAACCGCCCCTACAGTTGAATTTTTTTTTTTCAAAAATCTAAATCAAAATGGGAAAAAAATTAAATTTTAAAAAATTAAAATCAAAACTACTAAAATAATTTTGAGACACTAAATGATCTCAAATGAAAATCAAAGTTGTAGAGGTCATGAAGATTTACAACTTTTATTTTGGTCATCTTGTCATTTGACAAAATTTGAACCTTTCAAATTTGAAATTTCAAAAAATGACAAGTTCAAACCAAAATTTGAGACCCAAAATGATTTCAACATAAAAAGTGATGAATACCAAAGTTGTTCAACTCATTAATATCTACAACTTTATTTTGGTCAACTTGTCATTTGACAAAATTTGAACCTTTCAAATTTGAAATTTGAAAAAATGACAAGTTTGAACCAAAATTTGAGACCCAAAATGATTTCAACATAAAAAGTGATGAATACCAAAGTTGTTCAACTCATTAATATCTACAACTTTTATTTTGGTCAACTTGTCATTTGAGAAAATTGGAACCTTTCAAATTTGAAATTTCAAAAAATGACAAGTTCGAACCAAAATTTGAGACCCAAAATGATTTCAACATAAAAAGTGATGAATACCAAAGTTGTTCAACTCATTAATATCTACAACTTTTATTTTGGTCAACTTGTCATTTGACAAAATTTGAACCTTTCAAATTTGAAATTTGAAAAAATGACAAGTTCGAACCAAAATTTGAGACCCAAATTGATTTCAACATAAAAAGTGATGAATACTAAAGTTGTTCAACTCATGAAATATCTACAACTTTTATTTTGGTTATTTTTTCATTTGACAAATTCTTAGCCCACATTGTTCACTAATCTTACACATGTCTTATATAGTTTATAAAACCTTATGAGAGATGTGTCACATTTGTGAACAATGTCATTACCACTTTATCATATGAAGAAATGACCAATACAAAAGTTGTAGATCTTGATGAGTTATTCAAATTTGGTATTTATCACTTTTTTCGGCTGAAATCATTTGGGATACCAAAATCTTGTCTGAAGTTGCATTTTTTTTATATTCAAAATTTAAATTGCTCATACTTTTCATATGTATATATTGACAAAAACCAACAAAATAAATTGATAGAGAATTATTTTAGAAATTTTTAGGAAAAGAAACCATCACATTTGGAGTTAGTATGAGGGAGAACAAATAGTTACAAAGTTGACCCACAGATTAAAAAAAAATCACACTATTCACTATGATCATGTAAGGATCATCTAGAACAGTGTGATTTCTCTTTTTAATCTGTGGGTAAACTTTGTAACTATTTGTTCTCCCTCATACTAACTCCAAATGTGATGGTTTCTTTTCCTAAAAATTTCTAAAATCATGCTTCAACATTTAAGTTTGATCAAATTTGGATGTGACAATGTTTTACACATTTTAAAATTTGAAATTTGTAATTTGACAAGTTCAAACCAAATTTTTAAACCCTAAATGATTTCAGATGTAAAAGCGATGAATACAAAAGTTGTTCAACTCATCAAGATCTACAACTTTTATTTTAGTCATCTTATCATTTGACAAAATTTGAACCTTTCAAATTTGAAATTTGAAAAAATGACAAGTTTGAACCAAAATTTGGACCCCCAAATCATTTCAACTGAAAAAGTAATGAATACCAAAGTTGAATAACTCATGGAGATCTACAACTTTTATTTTGGTAATTTCATAATTTGTTAAATTCTTAGTACACATTGTTCACACAAACATACATGAATGTAGTCTCACACACACATACATGAATGTAGTCTCACACACATACATAAATGTAGTCTCACACACACATACATGAATGTAGTCTTACGAACACTGACACACTTACATAAAACTAGCTAGCCCACCATGACAACTTTTCCCTTGACACCTTTTCGTTCCCATGGCAATACATCTTTGGGCAGGTTCTTTTCCACAGCCTCGATCTTCTTACAAAAGTCTGTGAATAGCGCCATCTCATCACACTTATTGTAAGCTTCAACATCGTCCACACCATCAACTCCGATGATATGTTGTTTTCTAGAGGCCACCACATGCTTTGTCTTCTTCTTTGGGGGGAGGTTACTTTGCGGGTCAGACATATAGAAGACTTGCACGACTCATTCAGCGAGCACCCAAGGGTCATCCTAGTAGCCTACATTCTGGAGGTCGACGACTCTCTGTCCAATCTCATTTAATTGATGTTGCTTGATCCATCGGCATTGAAACAGGACCACCTTTATATCCCTTCCATAGTCAAGTTCCCATATATCTTCAATTATGCCAAAGTACAGCACCTTTTGCCCCACTCCATCGAGAGCCTCTATTCGGACGCCGCTGTTCTGATTCATAGATTTCCTGTCCTTTGTGTCGGTATAGTATGTGTACCCATTGATGTCATAAGTATTCCAAGACGTCACCTGTTTCGATGGCCTGGCTACCAACCGACTAATGGTAATAGAATCTATGGTTTCTCCAGGCTATATGTTCTGGTCCTTCAACCATGATGTTAGGCGTTGCTTATGCTGTTTCATGACCCAATCATCTGAACGGCCATTCCTCTCGGCCATAATGATAGCCATGTGTTCATCAATGTATGGTTGCATCACTGCCATACTCTGCAAGACACTGTAATGTGCCTGACTCACCTCTCTGTAATCATTGTTGAGGAACACTTTCCTACCACTTATGCCCTTCCCAGCTAGCCTTCCCTTGTGACAAAAATCAAGATTACCAATCCCTCTCTATACTTTTAGCCACTCTTGGCAGCACTCGATGACTTCTTCGGAATTATAACCCTCTATCATGGAGCCCTCTGGTGGTGTGTTCGGTTATGCACGTATCGGCTTAGAACCGACATGAACCGCTCGTAGGACCACATTTCATGCAAGAAGCTAGGGCCCAGCACCTCGATCTGATGAACCAGGTGAATCATGAGATGTACCATTATATCAAAAAAGCGGGAGGTAAACACATCTCTAGCTGGTTCTGGGTCTCCACCATGAATTCATGTAGGTCACTCAGCTCTTGCCTGCGAATCGTCTTCTGTGAGATCTTCGAAAAGAAGTAGCACATGCGGGTGATGGCCATCTTTAGGAACTCTGGCTTTATAGCTCTGATTGCAATTGATAGGAACACTGTCAGCATCACATGACAATCGTGAGCCTTGCAGTATGTTAATGATAGGTCCTTCATCGACACTAGCTTCTTTGGGGTCACCAAAAACCCAGTCAGCACTCTAACCCCCTAAGGAAATTGCATATATCTCTCCTCTCCTCTAGGGTTAGGTTGAAGCTAGCTGCGGGAAGACTGTACTTGCCATTATCTTGCTGTACCGGCCAAAGCTCTCGCATCACGTTTAGCTGCACCATGTCTTTCCATGATCTAAGACCATCCTTTGACTTGCCCGTGTCCATCAAGGTAGCCATGAGACTCTCAAAGACATTCTTCTGCACGTGCATCGCATCAATGGCATGGGGGACCTCCAAGTCTGGCCAATAAGGCAGGTACTGAAAGAAGATCGATTGCTTCTTGAATGGTACGCCTTCGATGGGAGGTGTGCTTCTATCTCTAATCGTTCTATCCAGATTCTTCTTTCCATAGACGATGTGTATGTTTTGGACCATTCTGAACACATGTTCTCCATTATGACGTCTCTCTAGAGGGGGTTCATCCTCCGGGATGTTGCCATAGTATCTTAGGTACAATTTGCCGTAGTACTTGTGACCTGTCTTTAAGAAGCGCTGGTTCCTTATGTAAACTATCTTCCTGGATCCATTTAGGAACACCCATTTAGTACCATCCAAATAGACTAAGCATCCAGTCTTGCCTTTGAACTGTCCAGACAGGGCAAACAGCGCGGGGTAATCATTGGTAGTAACAAATATTATTGCTTTGCATATAAAGTCCTCCCGTCGGAATGCATCGTACATCAGCTCCCCATACCTCCATAGCCTCTCCATTTCTTGCATCAGAGGCTCCAAGAACACGTCTATATCAATGCCTAGTTGTTTGGGGCCGGAGATAAGAATGGTGAGGAGAAGGTACTTCCTCTTCTGACACAAATACGTTGGGAGGTTGTACATGGTCAAGATGACTGGCCATGTGCTGTGGTCGGTCATCCTCTCATTGAAGGGATTCATTCCATCGGTGCTCAAGCCGAACCATACATTCTGTGGGTCATCACTGAATTCTGCTTTGTACTTGGCATCGAACGATTGCCACTAGCTACAATCGGCTGGGTGTGTGATCGTATCATCATCCACCTTGCGCTCATCATCCCACCATGTCATCAGTGCGGCTTCCTTAGGGTTTAGGAACATACGCCTCAAGCGGTCGGTCACTGGCAAGTACCACATAACCAGGGCAGGAATTCTTCTCTTATTTGCATCGTTGCCTAATGGAGTTTCCTTTAGGGGCTGAGATTCTTGCAGCACCTTCTTCCCACCCTTCTTTCTCTTTCCTATGGAGGCTTCCACCCCACTTTGAAGGTCATTGTTCTTGTACCGACTAGCCCCACACCTAGGACATGTATCTAAAGTCTCGAATGATGTGCCACACTGAAAAAGGATACAGTGGTTGGGGCATGCATGGATTTTTTCAACTCCCAATGTGAGTGGACTTATAACCTTCTTCGCTTGGTATGTGTTGGCGAGAACTGTGTTTGGCTGTGGGAGCAACCATGACATGAGGCACAACAGATCATTGAAACTGTAGTCCGACCAGCCATACTTAGCCTTCAGGATGAGTAGCTTAAGCACAAAACGTAGCAGTGTGAAGTATGTCGGACAACCCTTCTCAGCATCATACACAGTCTTCTTCGATGCTTTTGTCATCCTCTTAAGATTTTCTAGACCTCTCTTGCTCTTTTCTAATATTTCTGGTCCAAAGGCCCCAAGCATTTCGTCCAAGTTGTCATTGTCATCTGCATCCCCCTCACGTGCTTCGCCATCATTGTTGACACCACCAGCATCATCACCACCTTGTTCATTGCCAAAGCCACCACCTTGTTGATTGCCATAGTCACAATCCATTTGTTGCTCAAGATCGTCTGTGAATCGGGACAAGTATGCTTGGGTTTCAGCTTCATCAGCTAGATCATCGTCGCTGTCATCAACAACCACTATTTCACCGTGATGAATCTACACGGTGTAGTCCAGAACAAATCCTCTCCTAATCAGATGTTCTTTGATGGTACTCACATCTCGAAATGCAATAAGATTCTTGCAATCTTTGTAGGGACAAATAATCATGTCACTATTCTCTTTCAACGTCGTTGCATGCTTCTCTACGGCTTTGATGAATTTGTCCACCTCATCACGGAAAAGAGCGTCGTGTCTTAACGAACCATACATCCAAGAGGTCCTGTAGTCCATCTTATAGAAACAAAACAACCAAAAAAAGAATATTACTCGAGAATAATTATATATACCTGAGACACGCACCATGATAGTAGAGGATAGTTAATTAATTGACTATTAATGCATAAATATTTTAAAATATAAATTGATAGGTTCAAATAAACAATTTTAAAGAAAACAATTAGCAACATTTAATATTTCATCCACTACCTTTCATGCAAACTCCATTCCAATTTCATGGTAGAGGATAATTAATTAATGGCCTATTTATCCATAACTAATTAAAAACATGCATTATAGAAAGGAATCAAAATAAATATTAAATGATAATTAGTAGCCATGGTAGAGGATATTTTACACATTAGCAACAATTAAAATCTTACACATTCACCTACATGCAAACCCTAGTCACATAAAGAAAAAATTAAAAAAGAATAAAAAACAAAATCCTAGATCTAGATCTAGATATAGGGTTTCATAACACATGCATCAAACTTTACTAATACTACACTAAAATCAACAAAGATGTACTAACAAAGGGTGTAATCTTACTTCCCTACCTAATTACCCTAGTATAGTGAACATTAGAGTCCAATTTCACTCATAACTAGCTCAAGCTCCATGGAAGAAAGAGAAAACCAAAAATCAAATTACTCATTAACCAACGAATTAAACTTCAAATAAAGGGTTGTAGAAGCATTTCCTTACCTTTTAGAGCCTCTTTATCAAAGGATTTGAGATCAAAACCTTCCCCCCTTAGTAGAGCAATTTTTAGGAGGAGCCAAAGGCCTCCTAACCTTTTTTTGGTAGAAGAGTATGTCCCGAGGTGGAAGAAGGGGTGGCTGCTGCTATTTATTCGTGCGTCGTCAGTAGGGGCGGCTGGTGATTCAGCCGCCCCTACAGTAGAACAGCAGGGGCAGCTGGTGGCAGCCGCACCTACAAAATGATCACTGCAGGGGCGGCTAGTGATTGAGCCACCCCTATAGATCACCCCCAACTATAGGGGTAGCTCAGGTTACCAGCCGCCCCTACAGTACCATCTGTAGGGACGGCTGGGCTGCTGGGGCCTGAGGACGCCCACTGTAGGGGCGCCCCCAACCCCAGCCGCCCCTACAATAAAAATGGCCCCGTTCCTACTGCGCGAATCTATAGTAGTGTATCACCTAATTTTTAGAGGACTTCCCATTCTAGTCAAGTACTAGCTTTTGAGGATGTTGATTGAGATAGAACGGCCAGCCAACGTCTCTAGCTCTCCACGCAATCCATCGAAACTTTGGTATGCTTTTTCCAACATTAGCATCCATAGCTTCGATCAGGTCCTGGTGAACAAAATGCATGTATCATCACTTCAGGTCCAAAATGGTCACGCCGGAATGACATTCAGAGTCCAAAGCCGTGTTTGTTGCGACCATGCTTGTAGGCCCAGACAAGTTTAGCCTTCTTGAGTCTTTCTTGACTTATATATGTGAGTGGAATTGGCACCTTCACATTGTCGAAACGGTAATGCTTAGGCACGGATAGGCGCGGATGTCCGTCTATCCGGACACCACTTTCTGTTCGTGCGCGCTACCAGCCCAACAGGCCTACTTTCTCTCTGTGTCTTCTATCTCTCTCGAAAATATCTCTTACTACGGTGCTCGCCCATCACATGCTGCTGTTGTCTTCCTGCTACGCACCGGCTTCCCTATCCAGCGTCACGCTCCATCCCGTGTCGCACCCCCTCCGTCGCCGCGCCACGCTCCATCCCCCGCCGCACCCACTCTAGCTCGTTGTGCGGCATGGCCCCGCTGCTGCGTGTCGTGCCCTGTCCCCTACGCGTGCCAAGGTGCTGCTAGGGTGCTGCAGACGCCGTCGTTCCCCACCAGAAGGTTGTGGGCACCGTCGTTGCCATGGCCACACCGATGCGCGACCTCAATAAGGAGATGTTGTGATGAAAGCGCATGTTGCAAGTGTATGTTTCAAGTGTTTTGGACGTTTTAGAGGTATGTTACACTTGTTTCATATGGATGTTACAAAAATAGTTCGGGGATGTTGCATATGTTGCAAGTGTTTCAGATGTTTGTTCAAAATGTTTCATATGTTCTAGACTTATGTGTCAAACGATATAATCTGGATGTTGCATATGTTTCACACATATGTTGCAACAATATGTTCTAAATGTTTCAGTCGTTTCAGTCTTATGTCGTAGTAAGTATTTTCATGTTGCAAGTTGTAAGTCATTTGTTTGGATGTTACATAGGCTTCACACATATATTACAAGTGTATGTTCCACATGCTTCATCTGTTTTATATGTATGTTGTATTCAAGTGTTTCATGTTGTTTTGAAAGTCAGGGGCGTGGGGCAGTGATGGTGGCACGACAAGGACACCCGGGAATGGAGCGCGGCGAGCTGGGGACCGGCAGACGGGGCACGCTGGGTGCCAACAGTCAAGCCACGAGGGGGTGTGCGTGCGTCAAGATGTCAATGGGGCCCCATCCCCCGATTCCCCGTGGGGAATTCACCCATTAGAGGACGGGGATGGTACAAATCTTCTCCCCATGATGAATTAAATGGGAAAAAATCATCCCCATCGAGTATGACGGGGGCGGGATGATATACATGCCCCCGTCTCCGTTCCCCGCGGGGACCCGAAATATTTAAGGCCCAGCAGCCGTACTCCAACAACCAGCATGTGCATTTATCTTTTAAGGCCCATCATATTTGAGGCCCAACAGCCAGTCTTGTTTAATTTTGCTTTGTATTTTATTTGGATTTAGATTTTCTGAGATGGGAATTAGATCTATTTCATGACAAACCAGATGTACGAGATTTTTCTTAACTATGAACTTACTAGGATTGTTTCTTTTGGATTTTCGATTCGCTTTTATCCATAGTAACTGGCTGAATTTTGTGACGGGGATGGGGACCCCGTGGGGATAAAATCCCTGATGGGGACGGGGATGGGGGAGGAACTTCTCCCGTTGGCATTCACGGGGATGGAGACGGAGAAATTTTTGCCCTGCGGAGACGGGGATGGGAAGCTGTCCCCCGACGGGGAATTCCCCATTGACATCTTGACGCGTGCGGGACGGGGCGAGGGCCCTCGAATCGAGATGAACAGGGCGGGCTGCGCGTCTGAGGCGATGTGCCGATGCTGTGACGGGGCAGCGTGCGCGTACGGGGCGGGAAAAGAAAAATCAACGAAGGGCTTGTTTAGTTGGGTGAAGTTTGGGATTTTGGCTACTGTAGCACTTTCGTTTTTATTTGGCAATTAGTATTCAATCATGGACTAATTAGGCTCAGAACGTTCGTCTCGTGATTTCCAACCAAACTGTGCAATTAGTTTTTTTTTTGTCTTCATTTAATGCTCCATGCATGTATCGTAAGATTCGATGTGATGACTACTGTAGCACTTTTTGGGAAAAGTTTTTGAACTAAACGAGGCGGGAAAGGACAGGGCTAGCACTGTCGTTGTCGAAAACAGTTAGGTAACAGAAAAATTCAAGCTTGCTAGGGATCCGAAAGTTAAACTATTGCTCTTGCACCTTCACCATATGTATGCTCTGTTTTTATGAAGTATTACAGTATGATGCTATCCGTTATCCCGTGTTCATGCACTTCGGGTTTACACCGAGGAGTTACAGGCTGACAGCCCTAGTACCACGTAGTACTACGTCACATGAGTAACAGGACACACACAGCAATGCTGTCAATGCTGAACGAGCGCCATCAGCCCATCAGTCAGGCAGTCCTACACCCATCACATCCCAGTTCCAGCTGTGGTTTCATCAGGGGCAAGAGAGAGAGAGAGAGAGAGAGAGAGAGAGAGAGAGCATGTACTCCTAGTCGTCTTCTAATAGCTGAGCAGAGCTAATCATCTCTCCTCCGCCCACTCCCCCACCGTTCCGTTCTCTCTCACAAGAATCACTCTGCGGCAGTGCACTCTCCTCAGATCTCACATCCAAAAAGAGAGGAGCTTTAACCGCCGGGTACGGTCAGCTCACAGGTAGCCATGGCCAGGCGGCGGCCACCACCATTCCCCGCCCGTGTCGCCGCCGCCGTGTTCCTGCTGCTGCTGACCCCCGCCCCGACCTCCCAGCTCAGCCTGGGCTCCGCCATTGCCGCCTGGATCCACGGCTCGCCGCCTCCTAGCCCTAGTAGCCCTGACGACACCGACACCGCCACCGCCTCCTCGGGGGCGCCGGCCGGCCCGCGGAGCCAGGAGTACGCGGCGCTGCAGGCGCTGAAGGCGGCCGTGACCGAGGACCCCAAGGGCGCGCTGGCGTCGTGGCAGGGCGCCAATGTGTGCGCCTACAAGGGCGTGTACTGCTCTGCGCCGCCCGACGGCGCGGCAGCGGCGGCTGCCGGCGGCGCTGCGTCCACGGTGGTGGCCGGCATCGACCTTAACCGTGCCAACCTCAGGGGCACGCTCCCCGACGCGGTGTCCCTCCTGGCGCACCTCACGTTCCTGCACCTCAACAGCAACCGCCTCGGGGGCGCCGTCCCCGACGCGCTCCGGGACCTGCAGTACCTGACGGAGCTGGACCTCAGCAACAACCTCTTCTCGGGCCCGTTCCCGGCGTCCACGCTGCTCATCCCGTCGCTGGTGTACCTCGACCTCCGCTTCAACGCCTTCTCCGGGGAGCTCCCGCCCGAGATCTTCGCTAAAGACCTCGACGCCGTGTTCCTCAACAACAACCAGTTCGAGGGCCAGATCCCGGACACGCTGTGGGCGTCGCCGGCCACGGTCATCACGCTAGCCAACAACCGCTTCACCGGCGCCGTCCCGGCGGCGCCCTACGAGTTCGACGCCGGCGCCGGGACCGGCGGCCGGGTCCGCGAGGTGCTGTTCCTCAACAACAACCTGACGGGGTGCGTGCCCGAGGCGCTGGGGTTCCTCCCCAGCATCCAGGTGCTGGACCTGAGCTACAACGCGCTGTCGGGCCACCTCCCCGGTACGCTCTCGTGCCTGTCGGGGATCGAGGTGCTCAACCTGGCGCACAACCAGCTCACGGGCGAGCTCCCGGACCTGCTGTGCGACCTGCGCCGGATCACCAACCTGTCCGTGTCCTTCAACTTCATCTCCGGGATCAGCCAGCGGTGCGACCGGCAGCTGGGGAGCCGCGGCGTGTTCGACTTCGTGGGCAACTGCGTGCCCGGGCGGGACATGCAGCGGCCGCAGCCCGAGTGCGACGAGTTCCCAGGCGAAGGCGACCTCAGCTGCCTCCGTATCCCCGGGGCGCGCCCAGCCGGGTGCGGCGGCGGCGACGCGGCGGGCGTGACTATTGGCGTCGGCGTCGGCGTCGGCATCGGGGGCCTGCCGTTCGGCCTGCCAGGCGCCGCCGCCGGAGGCGTGGTCACCGTGACCGTGCCCTGATCTGCCGGGGGGCACCTTGCACCTTTCTTCTTTGGTTTCTTTTCTTAGGGCGCGTTTAGTTCCGAATTTTTTTTTTTTTACTTTTGGCTACTGTAGTATTTTCGTTTGTATTTGGTAAAAATTGTCCAATTATGGACTATCTAGGCTTAAAAGATTTGTCTCGCCAATTACAGGCAAACTGTGTAATTAGTTATTTTTTTTACCTACATTTAATGCTCCATACATGTGTCGTAAGATTTGATGTGATGGAGAATTTTGAAAATTTTTTGTTTTTGGGTGGGATCTAAACAGGGTCAGGCTCTGTTTGGTTCCGAAATTTTTTTGCTTTTGGCTACTGTAACACTTTTGTTTTTATTTGGCAAAAATTGTCTAATTATGGACTATTTAGGCTTAAAAGATTCGTCTCACGATTTCTCGGCTAACTGTGTAATTAGTTTTTTTCGTCTACATTTAGTACTCCATGTGCCACAAAATTTGATGTGACGGGAAATCTTGAAAATTTTTAGTTTGTCTTGGAACTAAACGGGGTTACTCTTCTTCCTTCCTTTTGGGGGCAATTAGCCTCGATCGGCTTAATGGGTGAATATTGTTTCGTTCTCGGCTGGTTAATACTCCTATACTACTACTGTAGTATATATAATTTCGCCATTTTGTATGTTGTTTAATCAACACTTTGGCGCATTGCTCGTCCATCGGTCCATGACAGCGTACTGTCGCTGACGAACTGGGCGGCCAGCTGCAAGCCTCCAACGACGCAAGCGACTGTCGATAGGCATTGCTGTTTGTTGTCCGATCGGCCGGAGGAGGGTGAGGCAGGCGGCGGCGGCCTGCGATGCGAGACACGAGAGAGAGGGAGAGGAAGAGGAAGAGGAGACATGATCACAGGAGCTGGGAAGAAATGGATCTCGGAAGATGTGTTAATGGCGCCATGAATGCAGGCCACGGAAGTTGTTGGATGCAGCTAACTGCCGCTCTCCTACACAGTACAGCACACTGCACAGCGAGCGGCGTATGGGCCGGCCGTGCAGGGCGCGGGCTCCATGTGATGTGTTGCTATCTTTTATAGGCTGTACGGTAGACCTGTACTACCTGTCTTGCGCAACCGCAATGCTAGCGTCCGCTGCCACGACGAGAACGTAAAGTTTGCCGCTGAAATACGTGCACAGGCTGTGCCGTTAGATATGCACTGAGATACCACATTATGTCCGGACATACACCGAAATATGTGCACAAGCTGTGCCGTTAGATATGCTATACGTGCACAACACGAGATATAACTTATCAGTCGTGATGCAGTGCTTTCTCTCGTAATAAAACAGCAGTCGTAAAAACCATCGACCGAACACTTATAAACTATAAACTATCCTTCCCAACGCAGTATGTTTTCGAGAGACCTAGCTAAAAATCAGACCAATAATTCTTCTCACCATTTCTCTCTCTTCTCCGATCCCTTGTGGCTGTCTTCGTCGCGTGGCACCACCACCTTCTTTGTGGTTCCGCCACCGCCATGCCCTTGCTTGGCGACAGCACGAGTGAGGTCCGTGGTGTCAGGCGCGCGAGATCCATGCCGGCTGGGCCAGCTCCCGCACCCCTTTGCTTCCATCTGCACCACCACCTCCTCCCTCCTCCGTTGCTTCGCCATCGCCACGCCCCTTGCCCAGCAGCCACGTGAGTAACGAGGCGGTCGGTTCAGTTCGTGGATTCAGTGCGGGGCTTCGACTGTGTCTCAACCTCAGGTTCAGTAGTCTCATATGCTTCCAACACTACCGACATGGAAGGAGAGCCATGATTTTGATTTGCGTCGCCAGAATCCTACATGTTCAGCTTGGGGACAGGCTCAAACTCGAGGAAGGAATGCCAGGAGAAGTAGGGATGGCAATGGGTACCCGCGACCCGTTTACCCGCGGGTAAAAACCCTATTAGGGTACGGGTTTGGGGGATTTTCCCCCATGGGTACGTTACTGGGTGATTACCTCACCCATCGGGTGAAGCGGGTCTGGGTGCGTTCTTGTATACCCCAAACCCGTTACCCGATGGGCCCCCCGTTTGAGTATGATACGTAGGTCCATCCAGTCATTAAACAGTATATAGAGAAGAAAACCCTAGCGTTCCAATTAATCCTCCTCATTCAGCAACGCCGCAACCCAGGCGTCTCCGCGTCTGTTCGCATCCGCTTCCTGCGCCGCATACTTGCATGATCATTCTGAATTTTTGATGATGTTAGCTTTGTGAATTGTGATCTTGTGTTATTGTTAAATGGGGATGTGTCACCCGATGGGTACCCGTTACCCACGCGGGTGATGGGTTTGGGTAAATTTGAGACTCATCACGGGTGACGGGGTGTTTGAACCCTGGTGGAGGCGGGTGTGTTCTTCTGCCCCCCCCCACCCCCCAACCGGGTTTCTCACCCATTGCCATCCCTAAGGAGAAGGAAGGGGGCTGTAGCGCGGCCGGCAACAGAGAAGAGTGGCTGAGTCGACCGTGTAATGAGTAGTTGGGCCTTTTGCTAGTGGGCTTATAATGGTCTGGCCGTTTGGGCCGTAGGTGGTAACGTCTGGTATAAATGCCAATGTCTGAACTGTGTGTTGGTTATGAAATTAAATAATTAATACCGTTGCTGCATTCTCTGAATCCTATCCCTATTATCCACTGATTCCACTCAATTCCCGTTAGGCACAGATTCGGTGCATAACACCGGGATTACCAAGGAGATACTAGCGTTTCTTTCGTTGTTTTGGCTGCCACGTACAGCACCAGGCCAAAAACTCATCTGTCGATCAAAGGAGAAGGCACAATATTACTCAGGATGAATTAGCACCAACAGTGTTCTGCATTCGCAATGGTTTGCATTGGTCGCCGGTACAGCTCCGTCCATGGACGACCTCGTGAATCACACGTGTTAGGTT
The DNA here is from genome assembly GCF_019320115.1 of Miscanthus floridulus. Taxonomy (NCBI): domain Eukaryota; kingdom Viridiplantae; phylum Streptophyta; class Magnoliopsida; order Poales; family Poaceae; genus Miscanthus; species Miscanthus floridulus. Next base: position 30,941,967 of record NC_089596.1, read on the forward strand.
GATCTCCTCCGACTCGGTCCAACGACCGAGTCGGACCTTGATCCCGCACCCTGATCGGAGGGTGCCCAACCGAATCATGGTTGGTGGGTCATCGTCGCGCAGTGCCATATAAAGGAGGGGGGCATGCAGCACGAGGTTCACTGCCGCCGCCACAATCCCCACCTACAAACCCTAAACCAATCTAGAGGGGGCGCTGACAGCGACGGGAAGCACCGCCACCGTCTTCACCGCTGCCTCTACGCCACGCTCGACATCCACACCGCCGCCGGATGCAACTACCTTCCCTTCGCCGGCACTCTGCGTCACCGACACCGCCATGGCTTCCTCCTCCACCAAACCCACCAATGGTCTGCTACCTCTGCACCTCTCTCTCTCTCTCTAGTTCCTCGTCCTAGTTCATGTTCTAGGGTTACTTTTATCCTAAATGCAAGCGAACTCACCTGCTAGATCTACTCCTAGTGATCCTAAGAATTTAACAATGGTATCAGTTGCCTACCTAGTGTGTAGATCTAGTCTGGGGCAGTCTAAGTTTCAAGAAATTAGAAGGAGATGATTTGATTCGAAAATCAAGAACTCAAACCCTAACCCTAACCCAAGAGAGTAAGGACGAAGAAGGGGAGGACCTACCCAGGGCCCCCGCTGCCGTCACTACCACCAGCCATCGCCTTGACCGGGGGGCAGACCACCCGAGCTACCACTCCACGCTGCTCCACCGGCGCGCGAGCTCGGGAAACTAATGGCCCCGCTGCACAACCGCTCGACGGCGGCGCGCTCAGCCTCCAAGGAGTGCGTGCACCAATGAGGGGGCATGCGGCGGCGCCACACCTTCCTTCGGCCGCCATGGGTGGCCGCCATCGCCATTCTTCTGCTTAGTCGCAGCGTTGAGAGAGGAAGGGGAGGAGAAGAATGAGAAGCTAGGGTTTGGGGGAGACCGCGGCCGCTGTTTTTGTTTTGGCCAAAATCGCTGGCCAGCCGTCCGATGAAGATCGACGGCTGGCAGCAGTCGGGTCGGCTTTAGGCCCAGGCGGGATGGTGAAATCCCGGCCTAGGCCCAGGTTGCAGCCTGGGCGCGGGGAGGGTAGCGCACGTGGCTGGGCCGCGGCAGCGCGCAACACGTGATGGGCTTTTGGGCCAAATGCATAGTAATGTTTATGAGTTTGTTTTATTCTTTTTCAGAAGCAATTTTGATGATTTTGTCTAGTTTCAATCTCTACTCAAATTTGTACCCACAGAATAATTTGTTTAGAGAGTAGATGAGTACGCTGAGATGCTTCTGATCAAGAATTATTATTTTTTCAAGTCTTTTCATGTTTCCGTTGCTATCATTATGTTTATCCTCTAATTAAATTGGAACCAACGAAAAAATTTTAATTGGAGGAGTAGTCCGATTTGTTTAAGTTAAATTATGATATTGTTAATTTTTTGACCAATGTCGATGATAACAATATTGTAAGTTTATTCATGAGTTTTTACCATGCATTAATTCCATTTCTGCCCAACGGTGATATAGAATTAATGTAGAAGAATGTTGTATTTATGATATTGCTATTTTCTGACCAAAGTTGATGATAGTAATATTATAATATTTATTTATGAGTTTTATACATTAGTTCTATTTCTGCCCAACAGTGATGTAGAATTAATGTAGATGAACATTGTATGTTTTAATTTTGACCAACGTTAAATTAAGGCATGCAATTATTATGTCAACTGTCTCTCACTCTGATGTTATTTTCAGGATACAACCCAATGATGTTTATCTCGTCCATTTCACCTCTCAATGGAAACAACTATAATACATGGTTAGAGAAGCTTGAGATAGCACTTGTGCTGTCCGATAATGACCTAGCACTTACCTCTCCTTGTCCCACTAAACTAGTGGACTCGGTGAGGGAAGCAAATGAGACTTATGTAGCTTTTGCTACTCGGCAGTGTGACCATGCATCAGTGAGAATGACGCACGATCTTGATCGTGCGAAGTAGGATAGTTTAAACCGCAAGTGTTTGATGGTGATTAAGGGCTCCATTGAGGATCCAATAAGGGGTTCGATCCCAGAATGTACCACTGCCACTAAGTATCTCAAGAAGGTGGAGAGTCAGTTCACTAGCTCTTCAAAGGCTTATGCAAGCACTCTTATTAAGAAGTTAGCCAATGAGAAATACACTGGTGGAGGGATAAGAGAGCACATATTGCGGATGAGCAACACGGCATCCAAGCTCAAGCCAATGGACTTGGGGCTCAAGGATGAGTTCCTATTTCATTTGATTTTTGCTTCTTTGCCTAAAGAGTATGAAACCTTTGTTGTTAATTACAACTTATAGCCAGATAAGTGAGACATTGAGAAGCTCATTGCCATGTGTGTGCAATAAGAGGAGAGGCTTAAGAGCTCACATGGTGACTCCGTCAACCATGTGAAGGAAAATAAAAGAAAAACTTTAACAACAAGAATGCTAAACCACAAGGGAAACCTCAGTGGGACAATAGCTCCTCCTCTAAGCAACAAGCAAAGGCCCCATAGAAAGATCACCATCAGAAATCCAACTATGTTCAAGTAGACAAGGACACCTATAGATGGTGCCACAAGACTAGACACTACCAGAAGGATTGTCCAGACTTCCTGAAAAAACTAATGAGAAAAGATGAGGACATTATTACATTTGTAGATGAGTCCTTGTATTTAAATTATGCAAAATCTACTTGGTGGATTGATTCAGGTGTAACTATGCATGTTGCAAATTCATTATAGGGATTCCATACGAGGAGGACCCTACAAAGAGGAGAAAGACACATTAAGGTGGCAATTGGAGTCAAAGTTGAAGTAGAAGCCATTTGAGAACTCCCATTACAATTAAATGATGGCTTTGTACTTAAGCTTTCAGATGTCCTTTATGTACCCTCTTTGTGCAGAAACTTAATAAGTGTCTCATGTTTAGACGATGATGGATATGATTGCCATTTTGGTAATGACCAATATAAGATTGTGTTTAATAATAAGTGTGTTGGTCTTGCCTTCTGATAAGATAAGCTTTTATTTGTTATTACTTTGTGAGAATGTGAATGTTGTGAGCACTAGTAATGAGAATTTCTTCTTGTCTATGAATGTAAGTAATAAGTGGAAGATAATTCATAACGTATCATCAAAATTATGGCACTGTCGTTTAGGCCATATTTCGAGGGGGAGAATATAACGATTGATTCAAAAAAAAATCAATTCTTCTACCATTAGAATTTTTAGACTTAGAATAATGTATTGATTGCATTAAAGGAAAGTATGTTAAGAAAATAAAGAAAGACGCCAAACGAAGCGCAGGAATTTTAGAAAAAAAATCACACAGATATTTGCGGTCTGTTTTCTATGAAAAGTGTGGATGGTTATGATTCATTTATAACATTCACATATGATTGTTCTCGTTATGGCTATATTTATCTAATTAAGGAAAGATCAAAAGCATTGGATAAATTTAAAATATTTAAGGCTGAAGTAGAAAATCAACAAAATTTAAAGATTAAGATAGTAAGATCCGACCGTTGGGGGTGTAAAGAAAATGGACCCTAGGCCCATTTACTTTAGATTTTGGTGTTTGATGACCAACACAACCAAATTGAACTAATGAATTTGCAAGTGATTGTTTTGTAGTTCAAAAGGATGCAAGACGTGACTTGGATGAAGGAGACGTGATGATCCAATGATCAACACCATAATAAAGACCGGAGAAGCACAAGAGAAGACCCAAGATATCAAGTAGAGTCTAAGCACGGAGATATAAACCAAGCCGGATGCAAGATCATGAAGAAACAAGCTCGTACTGTTCATCATCACCAGCAACACATTTAGTACTGACCGGACGTTGGCGGCAAATTGACCGGACGCAGAACAGCAGCGTCCGATCAAGTACATAGAGGTTCTAGAGCGGCGAAATCATGACCGAACGCGTCTGGTGGCATGTGACCGAACGCTGCCAGCGTTCGATCAGTTGATCGTGGCTCTAACAGTCAGAACGATTGGACATGTCTGGTCAGGATGAAAGCAGCGTCCGATCAGTAGCAGAAAAGCGGGATTTTGTCCCCAACGGCTACTTTCTCAGTGGGGCTTATAAATAGACCCCCAAATCGGCCATTTGAGTATAGTGGAGCTGATGAAACATACCAAGGGTGTTGATACACCATTTTAGTGATCTCCACCTGCATAGTGCTTAGTGATTCATTAGGTGATTAGCGTAGGTACTTTACAAAGTGCTTAGGTTGATTAAACCACCGCTTATGCGCTTGCTCTAGGTTTAGGCCTAGTGTTTAGTGAGGTTTGCATACCTCTTACCACTCGGTGCTTGCGAGCACCATTGTTGTACATAGGAGGGGCTTGTAGTCTTGCGAGATCACACCAACTGCATTTGTGGTGTGGCCGCCGCCGTGTACCAGAGGAAACAAGGCCCGTGGTGTTTTGGCCAGAAGCTTGATAGTGAAGATGGCGAGAAGCGGTTCGGGAGAGGCTTGCTGGAAGGCACACCAGAGACCCACTTACGCATGGGGAAGGCCCAGGGCTATCCACAGAGTTACCCAATCAGGAGCTTAGCCCTTGCGACGGGCTTCAACAAGGACTAGGGGAAGCTTGTGCGCTTCTTGATACCTTGGTAAAAATACCAAAGTTGTCGATGGGAGTTTGCATATCTCTACCTTACTCTTTAGCTTCCACATTTACATTGTTTGCATAACTCCTTTTTGCGATAGAGATAGCGACACTTTAGCAAAACCGTAGTTGCATATTTAGATAGTTTATCTTTTGCATAGGTTTTGCTAAGGTTAGAAAAAGAGGCCATTATTTAGAGTTAGATTTTTAAGTTGCCTAATTGACCCCCCCCCTCTTAGGCGTCATGGTCCCCTACAAGTGGTATCGGAGCCAGTTGGCTCAATTTGGATCTTTGGCTTAACTGTCGTTGAGCCGGCGCTATTTAGAGTGATTGGGATGGATACCTCTAGGCCTCCGCACTTTGACGGCACTAACTTCCCCTATTATAAAGCTAGAATGGCTTGTCATCTTGAGGTGGTAGACTTGGGTGTTTGGAGAGTCACTCATGATGGGATGAAACCCATTAAGAATCCTAATAAACCCATAAAGAGTGAAGAAAAGGAAATTCATTTCAATGCTAGAGCTAAGAATTGCTTGTTTGAATCTTTTAGAATGGATGTGTTTAACCAAGTGTTCACCTTAAATATGGTACATGAAATTTGGTTAAAACTCCAAGAGCTCCATGGTGGCACAAGTAATGTTCTTGAGCAAAAACATTGCCTAGCTCAACAAAGTTATGATTCTTTTGAAATGAATGATGATGAGCTTGTTCGTGATATGTATTCTCGTTTGAATCTAATTATAAATGAGTTCAATTATATCGGATTAATAAAGCTAGGTGATGCGGACATCGTGAGGAAGATCATCTCCGTGCTACCACAAAAGAAATATGCAAGCATCATCACCATCCTTCACAACATGGAGGACTTGAGCACCATAACCTCGGCCATAGTCATTGGCAAGATAGTGGCATTTGAAATGTCATGCAAGATGGGTCAAGAAGAAGCCTCTTCATCAAGCAAAGGCAACGCTCTTGCATGTAGCAAGAAAAAGAAGATGAAGGGCAAACAAGTTGAGACAAGCTCAATCTCAAGCTCCTCAAATGAAGATGAAGAAGGAGATGAGGATGATGAAGATTCAAGTGATGATGATCAATCTTCCTCCTCTAACTCCGACCTTGATGAAGAATCAATCAAACTTATCAACAAGGTGGAGAGGATGATCCAAAGGCTCAATATCAAGGGTGTGCCCATCCAAATTCAAGATATCATCTTTACCAATCAAAGAAATAATCAAAGAAAGAGAGGATGCTATGGATACGGTGAGTTGGGGCACTTTGTGGAAGTTGGTCCAAACAAGTCCACACCCAAGACAAAGAAGAAGGTGTGCAAGGACAAAGCCCTCACATCAATAAAGTCATGGGATGATTCTTTAAGTGAAGAAGAAGACCATCACAAGAGGCGAGGGCACAAGCACTCATCATTAAGATCTTCTCGTGTGTGTGCCTTTTGGCACGAGGTAGCGAAAGCTTATCCTCTAGTGAGAATGATAGTGATGATGAAATGCCTTCTTATGATGAAATTGTGCAATAAAATCTTAACTATGCTAAAGTTTGCACTAGTCAACAAAAGAAGCTCGAAAAATTAAAAGAAAAGCTAGATAGTTCACAAGAAGCATATAAAACCTTGCTTGAACAATATGAGACATTTGTTAATCTCAATATTGAACTATCTACTCAAATTGAGCAACTTGAGTCTAATGCAACAACAAACGCATGCACAATCAATGATGATCAATTTGTGAAGAAAAATGAAAAATTAAAAGAAAAATTAGCTAGCTCACAAGATGTTTATAAAAGTTTGCTTACAAAAATGGAAACCATGTGCAAATATTGTGATGAGCTAACTAATATAGTTGCTAATCTTGAAGATGTTAGTATAACCCCCACGAAGGCACCTAAAAAGAAAAAGTTCTATCTTTAACATGCCTAAAAAGAATGCCTCTACTTCTTGCAATGATTTATATTTAGACTCACCCTTGTGCAACCAAGTTTGTGTTGAGAAAGTTGTTGTAGATACTTGCACACAAGAGGTTGCAAAGGAAAATGAGCAACTCAAGCAAGAAGTGGCTCGCCTCACTAAGGACTTCACTCAAGTGAAAGGCAAGACGGAGCAAGCCCAACTTCATCAAGATAACACTGTCAAGGGAGTGAAGAAGCTTGATGAAGGACAAACCATGGTTTGCTATGTATGCCACAAGGAAGGCCACAAGTCCTATGAGTGCAAGGTGAAGAATGGGGGAGGAGCAAAGAAGAAAGAGAAAAAGCAAACAAGCAAGCTCTTGAACACCTACACCAACAAGGTGGACAAGAAGGCCTCCACACCTTATCTCTTGAAGAAGAAGAAAAATGACAAGGTGGTGGCCATCAAGGTGAACAAGCAAGCCAACAATAGACCCAAGCCCATTTGGGTGCCAAAGGAGATCAATTCTAACATGAAGAGCACCAAGAAGGTTTGGATCCCGAAAGGGAAGTGAGAAGTCTGATGGACTTTGGGGAATTTGGAGACTTGGCAAAGTATGGGTGCATTTCATGGGGTGCATCACATTGGATCATGTTAATTGCCAAGTGGGTTAGTGAAAACTATGGACCCAAATGCCTCTTCCCATATTAGGTAACTAGATTTAATTTCCTACAAGTGAGATTTAATTTCCTACAAGTTGTATCTTTAAGCATCTAGTTACTTTTTATGCCTAGGTTTGCATTTGCATGTTTAATCTTTTGTCATGCATACACTAGGTATATCTTATGGTAGGCTTGCTCGGTTCCACTCTTAACCCTTGGAGCAAACCTACATTGTTTAAATTGTTTAGGAGCACGACACATAGCTTGTTTTACAATTGTTCATCTAATATGTGTCAAAGTCCAAATTGTAGATAATTTCTCCCGAATATCACCTTCGAAAATGATTCTCACATTCATGTGATGCCATCTTTCAAGTGGTATTTTTTATTCTAAAATCAATGTGCATGTCTCCTACAAGTATTCCATACTTGTGTGCACAAATTTAGGGGAAGGTTACTCTACAAGTTGGATACTTTGAGACTAACACCTTTTCAAGCTTATCATATGTGTAGTAGTCTCATTGCAAGGAAAATGGAGTCCCTGGAGTTGAGCATCATACTTCAAATATCCACCACCTATTGCAAGTGGTATAAATCAAATTGTTTTCCACATGTGGTATTTCTAAACTGATATCATCATGTTGATATCACTTTGGTATTTATATGCTTTCTCCATGCACTATATAGATTAAATTCCCTTGAGCATTAACTTGCTAATTATATATAAACTATATTCTCCATCATATGTATGCATATATTTAGGGGGAGCTTAGTCTATGTAATGTGAGAGTCAAAATTTGTAACCCATTCTACTCCACATACAAAGGATCACAAAGTTTGACCCTGTCGATGTTTCACCACCGATAGCCTGCCATGGGGGTACCCGGGGCAGTTTGTTCGGGCTTCAGCATATGCAGAACTCGACGGTAAACGCAAAAGATAGTCGATTTATCCTGGTTCGGGCCCTCAACCATGATCGAGTAATAGCCCTACGTCCAGTCGGTGTTAGCCTTTGCGTTGGATTGATTGTTAAGTGTTGTGTTATGTTCCCCCTTCTGCTAGAACTCCACCCTCCTTTATATAGTCAGGAGGCCAGAGTCCTAGTCGGTTTATAATGAGAGTTCCTAGTAGGATTACAGAATAATACTACTACTAAGATTACATGGAAAGAATCCTAGTTAGACTAGATCTTCTCCCTTCCCTGTGGGGTATCCTATGAGTCCCGTATCGACAAGCCCCCGAGCACTTTATGGTTGAGCTCTGGAAGCCTCATCTTGTTCTTTCAGGTCTTGCCGAGCAGGAACAAGCATCGTCTGAGTGCTTTCCTGAGTGAAACCGTGTAGCGCTTCTTGGGATCTTCAAGTGGTGTGTGCTTTTTTGAAGAAAAAGTACATCCATCTGGGTGTAGCCCCCGAGCCTCTTGCTATTTGGAACAAAGAGCTGGAGGGTCTTGTCTTGAAATTGCTCTAATTCTTCGTCGAAGGGTTCTCGAGCACATACCTGGGTTCTTTATCAAAAAAGAACTCGGATATAGCTCAGTCCAGGTTCTTTTTGTCTTGAGGTCTTGAAGTGGTCTATCTTGAATAAGTCTTCTTGGTGACGTGCGCTTTTTTTGAAGAAAAAAGTGCACTCACTGAGTGTAGCCCCTGAGCCTCTTGCTATTTAGAACAAAAAGTTGGAGGGTCTTGAATCTTATGTTTTTGAAAACTCCTGTTGAGTGTAGCCCCTGAGCCTCTTGCTATTTGGAACAAAGAGTTGGAGGGTCTTGAATCTTATGTTGTTCAAAAGAACTAAAAACTTATTATGAGGATATGTAGGATCTTGTAGACATTCTCAAGGGTGTATCCAAGTAACCCGCGAACTGCAGTAGGCTATCCATATACCATTGCAAGTCAACATAGTTGCGCCACCGAGTACTTTCCATAATTAGCTTGCGTGCTTGATGTCTTCCTGCATGCTGCTGTATGTCATGCCTCTTCCTTTGTTTCGCTTGAGTAATGAAAGTACATATAAATATGCACGTGCATCCTCATATTTGTGCTCATCTTGCTGATGCAAAATCTTCTTGTTCGACCATGATCCGATCCGAGTAAGGCAACCTAGATAATCCGTCAAAAGGTTTCGGGTGGGCAGTCCCCTCATTGGAGACCCCGTATCACCCCCACCTTAGAATTTCCAAATCACCGCAACAAGGTCGACCTTAGTTGTCGAGTAGTTGATCACCCCAACCGAGTAGTCGATCACCGTGGCTGAGTAGTTAGACGTCCTGGCAACTTATAGAGCAGCAATCGAGTAAGACAGCATGGGGCGTGTGTCTCACCCAACAAAGTAGTGGCCAAGTAAGGCAGCCAGCGGTGGGCGGGCTCCTTATTTGATGACGTGGTCTAGAAAATGGTTCCCTTTCTAGCGAGTAGGCTTCATGGATTAAGGCCTCAACAACCTAGGTAAATCAACTGTAGTAGAGCTACGGAGGCATATCGATAATATCCAGAGATATATGATGATTAAAGAATATTTGAAAAAATATTAAACCATGACTTCGCTTGATTGACGGCCGCGTGGTAGAATCAGCACGCGATCCTAACATTTTGTGCTTAGGAGACCCCAGTGGTTGTAGCCCCCGAGCATTAGCTTGCGAGTACTTGGACATGAGCTGTTGAGTAGTTGGTCACCGTAGCCAAAGTAGTTGGAAACTATGACGAGTAGTCAGACAACTGGCTTGTTTTAGCCATTTTGCTTTTTGGTTCGGGTGTTAGCTTATTAGCTACCCTCATCGGTAGGCTCAAGCATCTTTTCAGCTCTTTTGCTCTCGGCTGGTATGCTCAGGCATAATTTTAGCCATTTTGCTTTTTGGTTCGGGTGTTGGCTTATTAGCTACCCTCATCGGCAGGCTCAAGCATCTTTTCAGCTCTTTTGCTCTCGACTGGTATGCTCAGGCATAATTTCAGCCATTTTGCTTTTTGGTTCGGGTATTAGCTTATTAGCTACCCTCATCGGTGGGCTCAAGCATCTTTTTAGCTCTTTTGCTCTCGGCTGGTATGCTCAGGCATAATTTCAGCTATTTTGCTTTTTGGTTCGGGTGTTAGCTTATTAGCTACCCTCATCGGCGGGCTCAAGCATCTTTTCAGCTCTTTTGCTCTCGACCGGTATGCTCAGTGAAAACAACTGGAGGAAAGCCATAATAAGACATATGTTGTCAAGGAACACCATCTTTATTGATCATGAACGTTGATCTCTTATGGCTTCTATATATATTCTTCCTTGAGTTGTTTTCATGCGTAGAATCTTCTTAGTTGGCTGATATGCCATGTATTGTTGACTTCTTTTCCATCTTCAGTCATCAACTTGTACGCGCCAGCTGTCGATGTTTCAATGATTTTGCTTGTCTGGGTTGTCTCGGTTGTTTCTATCTGGGAATCTTTCTCGTGTCTTCTCCTCTGCAGTAATCATCTTTTCTATTGTGCGTCCGAATTCTTTATTGTTTCTTGGATTTTCTTTGCAGAAGTCCTGAAATTGCCACCTAGCCATGATTCTGTGAGAAAAAGCTTCGATTACTTCTCATTCAGTGATGTCATGTACTTGAGCACGTAGTTTGCCAAATCATCGATAGTAATCTCTGAGACTTTCACCCCCTTTCTGCTTGAGTCCTTTTAATTCTGTGTGGGTGATGGGGTGCGTAATGATACCCGCAAAATTTTCACAGAAAACTCTTTGCAAGTCCTCCCAATTTTTGATTGACCCTGGATTTAATTTGTCGAACCATTGGAGGGGCATGGTTTCTAGGGCCAGGGGAAAGAACAAGGTCTTGATGTTGTCGTCTCCTCTGGCTAGTTCAATCGACTGTGAGTAAATCCTGAGCCACTGCCTTAGTTCAGTCTTGCCATCATATTTAGAGTGGTTGGATGGCTTGAACTTGTGAGGTAGTGAAAGCTCTAGTTTGGTTTTGGTTAATTGATGAAACCCTAAGTGCTAACCTAGTTTATCAAGATGATTATGAGATAGGTAGCACTACTCCAAGTGATGAAGCAATGGCGAAGATCATAACAATGGTGATGGCATGGTGATGGTCAAATGCTTAAACTTGAAAAAAAAGAAAGAGAAAAACAAAAGGCTCAAGGCAAAGGTATAAAATGTCGGAGCCATTTTGTTTTAGTGATCAAGGCACTTAGTGAGTGTGATCACATTTAGGATAGATAGCCATACTATTAAGAGGAGTAAAACTCGTATCGAAATGCGGTTATCAAAGTGCCACTAGATGCTCTAATTCATTACATATGCATTTAGGATCTAGTGGAGTGCTAACACCCTTGAAAATGTTTGTGAAAATATGCTAACACATGTGCACAAGGTGATACACTTGGTGGTTGGCACATTTGAGCAAGGGTGAAGGAGATTGAGTCGAAAAGGAGTTAGTCGTGCTGGTTACAGAGTGACCGAACGTGTCTGGTATTTTGGCGGCAGACTCAGCGACCGGACGCGTTCGGTGTGAATTAGAAAAGGGAGCAGACGGTAGAGCAGCTGATCGGACGCTGGCAGCGTCCGGTCCGGTACCACCAGATGTGTCCGGTTGGGCATGGTTGCTTACTATACTCCACCGGACGCTGCGGCTTAGCGTCTGGTCATTTGTGACTCTACGTCCGGTGTGTGTGTCCAGTTGTCAGCAGAAGAGGCAGCAATGGCTAAGTTTGATTTGAACTAGACACGTGGCAGTATGGGGCTACCAGACACGTCCGGTATGCCAACTGGACGCGTTCAGTATTCACGACCAGAGCGTCCGGTGCTATGTCCGGTGCAGTGTGACCGGAGCGTCCAGTCGACGCGCAGTCAGCCTGTTTTTTGAGCCAACGGCTCTATTTGATGGGGGGATTCTATTTAAAGCCCCTTGGCCAGCTCAAGCCATAACTCTTGCACATTTTCATTGACATAGCAACCTTGTGAGCTTAGCCAAAGCCCTCCCACTCATCTCCATCATTGATTCATCATCTTTGTGAGATTGGGAGAGAATCCAAGTGCATTGCTTGAGTGATTGCATCTAGAGGCACTTGGTATTCATGTTGTGCTATGGATTTCACTTGTTACTCTTGGTGGTTGCCACCACCTAGATGGTTGGAGCAGTGGTGAAGGATCAGCACGAGTTGGTGATTGTTCATGGCCGCCTTTGGTGATTGTGAGGGGAGTTGTACCTTCCCCGGCGGAGCGCCAAAAGGTAACTCTAGTGAATTGCTCGTGTCATTGAGTTACCTCACTTGTGGGTCGGTTCTTCCGGTGTCCTATCATGTGGACAAGGTTTGAGAAACACCTCTTAGCCACCGAACCACCAAGTGTTGGTCGACACAACGGGGACATAGCGTGTTGTCAAGCACGTGAACCTCGGGAGAAAATCGATTGTCTCTTATCTTTGGCATTCTCCCGGTGATTGGCTATATATTCATCTTGTGATTGGTTCATCCCCTACATGTCGGTATAATCACCCTACTCACTTATCTATATTCTTGCAAACTAGTTGATACAAGCTCTTTAGTGTAATTAGAATTGAGAGCTTGCTTTATTATTTACATTCATCTAGTTGAGCTCTTTAGAGAAGCAAGATTGAGAGCTCCTAGTGAGTAATTACATAGCAAGTTTGTGTGCCTAAGTAATCATTGCAACTAGAATTGTTGGATAGGTGGCTTGCAACCCTTGTAGAGCTAGAGCAAGTTTGCATTACGCTATTTGTCATACTAATCAAATTGCTCTAGTTGATTTGTAGATTTTTAAATAGGCTATTCACCCCCCTCTAGCCATATTAGGACCTTTCAAGTGGTATCGGAGCCATGGTCACTGTTTGATTGAAGGCTTAACAACCTCGGTGTCAAATTATGGCTCAAGTTGTGTTCAACCATGTGGGGGGCAAACCACCGTTCTTTGATGGCACATGCTATGATTATTGGAAGAGAAAGATGAGGATGTATCTTGGTTCAATCAATGATCAAGTATGGGAAGTGACCGAGAATGACTATGCTATCATTGATCCCGATGATCCAACCAACCAAGATAAGATCAACAAGCAATGCAATACAATGGCTCTCAACACCATATACAATGCCATTGATTCCAAGGTGTTTGAGCAAATCAAGGATTATGAAAGAGCAAATAAGGTGTGGAAGAGATTGGAGGAAACATATGAGGGCACACCAGCGGTGAAGAGTGCCAAGTTGTACATCCTCAAGGACAAGTTGACAAGCTTCAAGATGAAGGAAGATGAGAGCATTCCGGAGATGTTCCATCGATTGCAAGTAATTGTCAATGACTTGAAGGCTTTGGGAGAAAAGATCAAGGATGATGTTGTCTCTCATCGGTTATTAATGTGCCTACCTCCAAGATTTGAGATGTTGAGATTGCTCATCATAAGAGGAGGATTGAAGGATATTACCCCCAACCAAGTACTAGGTGATGTCATGACACAAGAGACATACCGTGTGGAAAGGGAGGAGATGACAAGGATGACAAGAAGGAAGAAGAAGACAAGAAGAAGAAAAGCATAGCATTCAAGGCTAGCTCATCATCATCAAAGAACAAGGGCAAGTCCAAGAAAGAATCAAGTGATGATGATGATCGTAGTGATATTGATGATGAAGCTATGGCTCTCTTTGTGCGCAAGATGGAAAAATTCATGAAGAAGAAGGGCTATGGTGCAAGAAAGAGAAGAGATCACACCAAGAAGAAAGAGTATGTGAGACGATGCTATAATTGCAAAAGCCCCGATCATGTAGTAGCAAATTATCCATACAATAGTGATAATGACGAGGATGAGAAGAAGAAGCACAAGGAGGATAAGAAAGAAAAGAAGGAGAAGAAGGAGAAGAGAATGACTTTCCAAAAGAAGAAGAAGGGTGGAGGCTATGTGGTCACATGGGATAGTGATGGCTCTTCAGATAGTGATAGCTATAGTAACGATGACAAGAAATCTATCAAGAGAGCACTAGCAAGCATCACCATCAACAACAAGCCATCCATCTTCGACACTCCATCGACATGCCTCATGGAAAAACCTACCAAGGTAAAATATGATGTGAGTGATGATGATGAATGTGAAAGTGATGCTTGTAGGAGTGATGATGATGATGATGAGGAGGAGTACTCCAAGGAGGAGCTCATGGACATGTGTGAGCAAGTGCATATGTGCTTTGAGATGAAGAGAAAAGAGTGTAAGGAATTAAACAAGAAAGTCAAATTTCTTGAGCAATCCCTTGATGAGCTCAATGCCACTCATGAGAGGCTAATGGAAGCCTATGAGAAGCTTGGCAAAGCTCACTCTAAGCTTGAAAAGGCTCACTCCTCTCTCATTGAGCAAGTCAAAGTGGAGGAAGCCAAGAAGGAGCAAGTGATCATAACATATGATGTGGGACTAACATGTGATCTTATTGATGAATCTTTTCATGAACCCATTATTGTTGCTCCTACTAACACTTCTTATAGCACAATCATTACTACTCCACCTATGAATGATACATCACTAATGGTAGAAAATGAGAACCTCAAGAAGGAGGTAAATGAGCTCACTCATGCCTTAGGCAATGCCTATGGTGGAGAAGCCCACTTGCTAAAGTGCTTGGGTAGCCAAAGATTTTCTCTCAACAAAGAGGGATTCGGCTATACCCCCAAGAAAGGCAAGGCGGCCTTTGTCACTCCAAAAGCTAGCTTTATGAAGGGCAATGGTCGGTTTTGTAATAGATGCAAGCAAGTTGGGCATATAGAGCAAAATTGTAAGACTAACAAGAACAAGCTATCTAACATATCCTCAATCAAATTTGATTCTTGTTACATGCTTTATAAGGGTACCAATGGTGTGAAGGCTAAGTTCATTGGTGCACCAATTGTGGGCCCAAAGAAGATGGCCATTTGGGTACCAAAGACCTTGGTGACTAACCTATAAGGACCCAAGCAAGTTTGGGTACCTAAAAAGAATTGATCTTCTTTTGTAGGTAAACTATAAAGCTAGAGGAAGGCATTGGGTGCTTGATAGTGGATGCACACAACACATGACCGGTGATTCAAGAATGTTCAATTCAATCAATGAAAGCAAGAGCAATGGAATTGATAGTATCACATTTGGTGACAATGGCAAAGTCAAGGTCAAAGGGCTTGGTAAGATTGCAATATCTAATGACTTGAGCATTTCTAATGTGCTACTAGTAGAGAGCTTGAACTTCAACCTTTTGTCAGTAGCTCAATTGTGTGATCTTGGTTTCAAGTGTATATTTGGAGTGGATGATGTAGAGATCATAAGTGTAGATGGCTCTAACTTGATATTCAAAGGATTTAGATATGAGAATCTATACTTAGTTGATTTCAATGCTAGAGAAGCTCAATTGTCAATATGTTTGATCACTAAGTCTAGCTTGGGTTGGTTATGGCATAGAAGACTTGGTCATGTTGGAATGAAACAATTGAACAAATTGATTAAGCATGACTTAGTTAGAGGCTTGAAAGATGTCACATTTGAGAAGGATAAGTTATGTAGTGCATGTCAAGCCGGAAAGCAAGTTGGTAATACACATCCTAAGAAGAGCATAATGAGCACATCTAAGGCATTTGAGTTGATGCACATGGACTTGTTTGGACCAACCACATACACTAGCATTGGTGGAAACAAATATGGATTTGTGATTGTGGATGATTTCACTAGATACACATGGGTGTTCTTTCTTGGTGACAAGAGTGATGTATTTGCAACATTCAAATCTTTTGTCAAGGGTATTCACAATGAGTTTGAAATAACAATCAAGAAAGTTAGAAGTGACAATAGAAGTGAATTCAAGAACACTAGAATTGATGAGTAATGTGATGAATTTGGAATTAGACATCAATTCTCGGCCAAGTATACTCCTCAATCAAATGGGCTAGTTGAAAGAAAGAATAGAACCTTGATTGATATGGCAAGATCAATGTTGAGTGAGTACAATGTGAGCCATTTATTTTGGGCCGAAGCAATCAACATGGCTTGCTACTATAGCAACTGACTCTATTGTCATCCCATGATGGAGAAGACACCTTATGAGCTATTGAATGGAAGAAAGCCCAACATAGCGTACTTTTGGGTTTTTGGTTGTAAATGCTATATATTGAAGAAAGGCACTAGATTGAGCAAGTTTGAAAAGAAATGTGATGAAGGTTTCTTGCTTGGTTACTCCACTACTAGCAAAGCTTATAGAGTTTGGAATTTGGCTAGTGGTACTCTTGAGGAGGTTCATAATGTGGAGTTTGATGAAACAAATGGTTCCCAAGAGAAAGATGAGAATCTAGATGACGTAAGAGGCACTCAATTGATCAATGCAATGAAGAACATGGACATTGGTGAGTTAAGGCCTAGAGAGGTGATTGATATTGAAGATGACAAGATTCAAGTGCTCTCTAACTCAAATGTGCAAGCTAGTGGTTCTTATGATCAAATCCAAGCAAGCACTAGTAATGGCAATGTGCAAGATCAACAAATGGCTAGTTCATCATCTCAACCAAGTGATCAATCAAATGCTACCAATCAAGTGCAAGTGATTAAACCAACCAATGTTGCAAGAGATCATCCATTGGACACTATCATTGGTGATATTTCAAGAGGTGTGCAAACAAGATCAAGATTGGCCTTATTTTGTGAGCATTTCTCATTTGTGTCATCCATTGAACCTAAGAAGATAGATGAAGCTTTGAGGGATGTTGATTGGATCAATGCTATGCATGAAGAGCTAAACAATTTCACAAGAAACCATGTATGGGATTTAGTTGAGAGGCCTAAGGATCATAATGTGATTGGAACTAAGTGGGTCTTTCAGAACAAGCAAGATCAAGATGGGATAGTAATAAGGAACAAAGCAAGATTAGTGGCTCAAGGTTACACTCAAGTTGAAGGTCTTGACTTTGGAGAAACATATGCCCCGGTTGCAAGATTGGAAGCAATTAGGATCTTGCTAGCTTATGCTTGTGCCCACAACATCAAGTTGTACCAAATGGATGTGAAAAGTGCATTTCTAAATGGGTACATCAATGAGCTTGTGTATGTTGAGCAACCTCCTGATTTTGAAGATGAGAAGAAACCCAACCATGTCTATAAATTGAGAAAGGCTTTGTATGGATTGAAACAAGCACCTAGAGCATGGTATAAGAGATTGAGGGACTTCCTACTCTCTAAGGGATTCAAGATGGGAAAGGTTGACACCACTCTCTTCACCAAGAAGCTTGGAAAGGACTTGTTTATAATGCAAATCTATGTTGATGATATCATCTTTGGATCAACAAATCAAGAATTTTGTGAGGAGTTTGGCAAGATGATGGCAAGTGAGTTTGAGATGTCTATGATTGGAGAGCTTAGTTACTTCCTTGGTCTTCAAATCAAGCAAATGAAGAATGGCACATTTATGAGTCAAGGCAAGTATATCAAGGACATGCTCAAGAAGTTTGAAATGGATAAGAGTAAAGCTATTAGTACACCAATGGGGACAAGTGGAAGCTTGGATAGTGATGCTAGTGGCAACATGGTGGATCAAAAGATGTATCGTTCTATGATTGGAAGCCTACTCTATGTGACCGCATCAAGGCCAGATGTGATGTTTAGTGTATGCATGTGTGCTAGATTTCAAGCCTCACCAAGAGAAAGTCATTTGAAGGCAACTAAAAGAATATTGAGGTACTTGAAGCATACACAACATGTTGGATTATGGTATCCCAAAGGAGCAAGATTTGAGTTGATTGGATATTCGGATTCCGATTATGTGGGATGCAAAGTTGAAAGAAAGAGCACATCGGGCACATGTCAACTATTGGGAAGATCACTTGTATCTTGGTCATCAAAGAAGCAAAATAGTGTAGCACTTTCAACCGCCGAAGCAGAGTACATTTCGGCCGGTAGTTGTTGTGCTCAATTACTTTGGATGAAGGCTACTTTGAGTGACTTTGGAATCAAGTTCAAGCAAGTGCCATTACTATGTGACAATGAAAGTGCCATAAAGCTCACCAACAACTCGGTTCAACACTCAAGAACAAAGCATATAGATGTCCGTCACCACTTCATAAGAGATCACCAACAAAAAGGGGACATTTGCATAGAGAGTGTGGGCATCGAAGATCAACTTGCCGACATATTCACCAAGCCACTTGATGAGAAGGGGTTTTGCAAGTTAAGGAATGAATTGAACATACTTGACTTCTCCAATATGTGTTGATGCACCCCCACTATATGACATGCCTCTCCTTCGAGCAAAGCAAGGTAAAGTTGATTGACATGTCATCCATCCATTGCTAAGGACTTGTTTAGTGCATCTAGTCATTTATATCATGTACTAGGCTCATTCATGAAAATCAAATGAATTTGATGCTTATATGGTACCACTATTGCTTGTATGTTTGAAATGATCTAGTGGTAGCATATGACATGTTTGTGGGCTTGTAAACCTAGTGTTTGATTTAGAAAATGAGCTATAAGTGTTTAACTCAACATGGTACAAGATAACCCTTATTTGGAGGTGTGAAGAAGCTTGTCCTTGGATCAAACCAAGTTAAATATCTTTTGCAAGTAATCTAGATTGAACCAAATTGGGAAAATGATCCTCATTTCACATGGTTTCACCCCAACATATCTATAATTTGAGGTCACCTTTTGTGCAAATTGTTGACATTAATAATCCTACCCTATCTATACTTTAAGCCTTTGTGGTCATTGATGACAAATGGGGAGAAATAGTGTACAAAGATAGTGAAAAGACAATAAAGAAACAAAGGGGGAGAGATAAAATATGACAAAGGAAGGGGATCAATTAAAATTTTGAGCATACAAATAGGGGGAGCAAGCTCATAAACTTGTATAGTGCATTTGAATGTGCATTACATATATTTGCTTGCATGGCATAAGTTTTAATTTCAAATATCCATATTTGTGTGGTGTATGCTAGTTGTAGGTTTGAATGTTGAAATGAAAAACTAGCATGCATAGGCTAAAGTAACTAGACCTATGTTCACTCTATGGAAACTAGATGCTTGCTTGTAATATTGATCTCATGAGGTATTCTAGTTTTTGGTATATGTCTAGTTACTAATGGTGCTAAGGATGGTATATCGGTGCACTCCGATTGGTATCACGCTTCAAAGGTCCATCTCTTATACCTTAGCATCATTTGGTAGAAATTGACTCCTATATTTCCTATCTAATCATATGTGCAAAGCTTTAATCCAAACTCTTAGCACATATGTAGGGGGAGCAATTGCTATCATATGGAGTTCATGAAACTTTCCCATATCCTTTACACATGGTAAATATGCTTGGGCAAGCAACATGGATTCAAATGTACTTTAATTCATATCTTTGTATAAGGGTTGTCATCAATTACCAAAAAGGGAGAGATTGAAAGCTCTAGTTTGGTTTTGGTTAATTGATGAAACCCTAAGTGCTAACCTAGTTTATCAAGATGATTATGAGATAGGTAGCACTACTCCAAGTGATGAAGCAATGGCAAAGATCATGACAATGGTGATGGCATGGTGATGGTCAAATGCTTAAACTTGAAAAAAAGAAAGAGAAAAACAAAAGGCTCAAGGCAAAGGTATAAAATATAGAAGCCATTTTGTTTTAGTGATCAAGGCACTTAGTGAGTGTGATCACATTTAGGATAGATAGCTATACTATTAAGAGGAGTGAAACTCATATCGAAATGCGGTTATCAAAGTGCCACTAGATGTTCTAATTCATTGCATATGCATTTAGGATCTAGTGGAGTGCTAACACCCTTGAAAATGTTTGTGAAAATATACTAACACATGTGCACAAGGTGATACACTTGGTGGTTGGCACATTTGAGCAAGGGTGAAGGAGATTGAGTCAAAAAGGAGTTAGTCGCGCTAGTTACAGAGTGACCGGACGTGTCTGGTATGTGACTGGACACGTCTAGTATTTCGGCGGCTGACTCAGTGACCGGACGCGTCCGATCGCCACACCAGACGCGTCCGGTGTGAATCAAAAAAGGCAGCAGATGGTAGAGCAGCTGATCGGACGCTGGCAGCGTCCGGTCTGGTACCACTGGACATGTCCGATCGGGTGTGGTTGCTTACTATACTCCACCAGACGCTGTGGCTCAGCGTCTGGTCATTTGTGACTCTGCGTCTGGTGTGTGCGTCCGGTTGTCAGCAGAAGAGGCAGCAATGGCTAAGTTTGATTTGAACTAGACACATGGCAGTCTGGGGCTACTGGACACGTCTGGTATGCCGACCAGACGTGTCCGGTATTCACGACTGGAGCGTCCGGTGCAGTGTGACCGGAGCGTCCGGTCGACGCGCAGTCAGCCCGTTTTTTGAGCCAACGGCTCTATTTGATGGGGGCTTCTATTTAAAGCCCCTTGGCCGGCTCAAGCCATAACTCTTGCACATTTTTATTGACATAGCAACCTTGTGAGCTTAGCCAAAGCCCTCCCACTCATCTCCATCATTGATTCATTATCTTTGTGAGATTGGAAGAGAATCCAAGTGCATTGCTTGAGTGATTGCATCTAGAGACACTTGGTATTTGTGTTGCACTATGGATTTTGCTTGTTACTCTTGGTGGTTGCCACCACCTAGATGGTTGGAGCAGCGGTGAAGGATCAGCACGAGTTGGTGATTGTTCGTGGTCGCCTTCGGTGATTGTGAGGGGAGTTGTACCTTCCCCGGTGGAGCACCGAAAGGTAACTCTAGTGAATTGCTCATGTCATTGAGTTACCTCACTTATGGGTCGGTTCTTGCGGTGTCCTATCGTGTGGACGAGGTTTGAGAAACACCTCTTAGCTGCCGAACCACCAAGTGTTGGTCGACACAACGGGTACGTAGCGTGTTGGCAAGCACGTGAACCTCGGGAGAAAATCGATTGTCTCTTGTCTTTGTCATTCTCCCGGTGATTGGCTATATATTCATCTTGTGATTGGTTCATCCCCTACATGTCGGTATAATCACCGTACTCACTTTTCTTCATTCTTGCAAACTAGTTGATACAAGCTCTTTAGTGTAATTAGAATTGAGAGCTTGCTTTATTATTTACATTTATCTAGTTGAGCTCTTTAGAGAAGCAAGATTGAGAGCTCTTAGTGAGTAATTACATAGCAAGTTTGTGTCCCTAAGTAATCATTGCAACTAGAATTATTGGATAGGTGGCTTGCAACCCTTGTAGAGCTAGAGCAAGTTGCATTACGCTATTTGTCATACTAATCAAATTGCTCTAGTTGATTTGTAGATTTTTAAATAGGTTATTCACCCCCCCTCTAGCCATATTAGGACCTTTCAGATAGTCGTATTAAAGCAAGTCTGTTCGCAAAACAGGGGAATCTATCGTGCGTTCCGGCTTCTTTGTATTCTAATTCGGCACATCCTTCCTGCCAACTGTCATTTTGGTGAGAGTAGTTCTATGGGGATGTCTGAATGGGTGCTTCACTTCTGATCTTCCTTGGTTGTTCGACTTGGTAGTTTTGACTATGGTCCCTTCTACTTTCTCTATTGTGACTCCCACTTGGTCCAAGTCTCTCGAAAGCGGACCTCCTTTGATTTTGATCTTCCTTCCTATGAGATGTTGACCTAGTAGGTAGTCTTGAGTGGGTCCTTCCATCATGCGTCCTTAGGGCTGCTGACCGGAGAAGGTCCCAGAGCTGTTCCTGTTTTTCACTGGGAAGTGATGTCGCTCTGAGTTCTTCTAGTGCTTCTCGGATCCTATTGTAGGGTGTATTCACCGTATGTCTTTCTTTGACTTCTTGTTCTGATTTTCTTCTATTGTACTCAGCCAGATCTGACTCATATCTGATCCAAGCTTCCTTGTGCTGCCTAGCATGGCGTTGGCGTCCTTGTTTCAATTTATTTCTTCTTTCTCTGACTTGTTTCTGATTCTCGGTCTCACCATCGTGCCCCTGGATAAAGGGTGATATGTTGGACTTAGCTTCATCCGATGATCTGATGTCAGGTGCTTCTGGGGGACCAATGGTGATCGAGGACGGCGAACCATGAATACTTCTCGTGCATGAATTATTCTGTTATCGGTGTTGGTTTCCACATTGTCGGAGTTGTTGATGGTTTTAGTAGAGGCTTCAAGGTCACAGATCGAGTCTCCTTCTTGGTAGGGTAGAATTGATGTCATCGTTGTGCTGACTAGTTGGGTACCGCTGTCCTCAAGAATAGAACCTGGCTAGTGGATGATGCAGTCTTAAGATGTTATAGTTAGTATGAGACCTTCCTGAGCTCCTTTTAGTGGCATTCTAAGCATCGGATCGAGGGATCCTTCGGGCCGTGCCTAATAAGATTTTGCCATGTTGTGGAGTCCGAACGGAAAAGGACCCGACTTCTTGAAAGGACTCTGAGTGTATTCCGAGTTGTTTTCTTGATAGGCTGAGGCCGCGTTCTAGAGCCCCGTCAGAAAAGAACTTGGTTTCTCGAAAGAACTCGGTAAAGACTCCATCTCGGATGCGGAGCCTGAGTTTGAGTCAGATACGCAAAGTCGCAAAATCTGAGTTGGATCAGACATCATGAGCTGCGTGAATCTTCCAACGGGTTGATCTATCGTAGTTGCCGAAATAGAAAGGTCTTCAAGGTGATCCGAATCTTTGAGGAGATGGCTTTGGAGCTTGCCATTGTCGCTTGCCTCGTAGATCCATGAACCGAAGATGAAGGTTGATCCCATCGAGAAGATCATGTTGTCGAGGTCCGTCGAGCTCTCGGATGCAAATTCACCAAAAGCCCCTACCTGGCGCGCCAGCTATCGATGTTTCACCACCGATAGCCTACCATGGGGGTACTCGGGGCAGTTTGTTTGGGCTTTAGCGTATGCAGAACTCAACGGTAAATGCACGAGACAGTCGATTTATCCTGGTTCGAGCCCTTGACCGTGATCGAGTAATAGCCCTACGTCTAGTCGGCGTTAGTCTTTGCGCTGGATTGATTGTCAAGTGTTGTGTTTTGTTCCCCCTTCTGCTAGAACTCCGCCCTCCTTTATATAGTTAGGAGGCCAGAGTCCTAGTCGGTTTACAATGAGAGTTCCTAGTAGGATTACAGAATAATACTACTACTAAGATTACATGGAAAGAATCCTAGTTAGACTAGCTCTCCCTTCCCTATGGGATATCCTGTGGGTCCTGTATCGATAGACCCTCCCTTGTGCTACTAATGTCTTCCTTTTCGGTGTTTGATTCCAAAGGGGGAGAATTTATAGGACCAAAAGCAAGCCAAATCATAATAATTTATAAGTGGTAATGGTAATAATTTACAAGTGGTAATAGTCTGAGAAAGGGAGGATAGTGGATTATGGAGTTAGGGGGAGGCTTAAATCCATAATGCCACATGGGGACATTTGCAAGGGCAAGATAAGTTTTCAAAGATGTTTACATGTGGTATCTTTCATCATCATATAACCTTGCCCTTTGCATTACATCCTTGCAAGTCAATAGTTTTTAATTTCCAAAATTTTTATTATTTGCTTGTTTTGGTTGTGTTGTCATCAATCACAAAAGGGGGAGATTGTAAGGAAAATGAACCCTAGGCCCATTTACTTTGGATTTTGGTGTTTGATAACCAACACAACCAAATTGGACTAATGAATTTGCAAGTGATTGTTTTGTAGTTCAAAAGGATATAAGATGTGACTTGGACGAAGGTGATGTGATGATCCGATGATCAACACCATAAGAAAGACCATAGAAGCACAAGAGAAGACCCAAGATATCAAGCAAAGTCCAAGCACGAAGATAGGAACCAAGTCAGATGCAAGATCATAAAGAAACGAGCTCGCAGTGATCGGATACAGCGACCGGACTAGCCCCAAAAGCGACCAGACACTCCGATTAAGAGGCTCGACAACAACAGGCGTCAGCAGCAGCGACTGGATGCACTGATGGTACTATTCATCATCACCGGCAACACGTTTAGTACTGACCAGACGCTGGTGGCAAATCGACCGAACGTAGAATAGCAGTGTTCGATCGAGTACATAGAGGTTCCAGAGCGGCGAAATCATGATCGGATGCTACTAGCGTCCGATCAGTTGATCACGGCCCTAAAGGTCAGAACGATCGAATGCGTTCGGTCAGGACGAAAGCAGCGTCCGGTCACCGAGTACCGGAGGGAACAAGACCCGCGACATTTCAGCCGAAAGCTTGATAGTGAAGACGGCGGGGAGCGGTCTAGGAGAGGCTTGCCGGAAGGCATACCAGAGACCCACTTGCGCATGGGGAAGGCCCGAGGCTAGCCATGGAGTTACCCGACCGGGATCTTGGCCCTTGCGAGGGGATCCAATGAGGACTTGGGAGAAGCTTGCGCGCTTCTCGATACCTTGGTAAAAATACTAGAGTCATCAACGGGAGTTTGCAAATCTCTACCTTACTCTTTAGCTTCTGCATTTACATTGTTTGCATAACTCTTTTTTGTGGTAGGGATAGCGACACTCTAGCAAAACCGTAGTTGCACATTTAGATAGTTTATCTTTTGCATAGGTTTTGGTAACGTTAGAAAAAGAGGCCATAGTTTAGAGTTAGATTTTTAAGTTGCCTAATTCACCCCCCTCTTAGGCATCATGGTTCCCTACAAGGGAGAGTACTACGGTCGACATACCCCATATGGCCAAGTTACTAGACCTTTTGCAAAGTTCTTATAGGAGAATGGCATAGTTGCCTAGTACTCTACATCGGATGAGCCTCAGCAGAATAGAGTAGCTAAAAGATGCAACCGTATCTTAATGGATATGGTGAGAAGTATGATAAGTTACTCCACTTTACTGATAAGTTTGTGGATGGAGACGTTAAAAACCGCCATTCATATTCTCTATCGAGTACCGAGCAAGTTGGTGCCTAAACACCATATGAGTTGTGGACATGAAGGGAACCCTCACTTAATCATTTATGTGTGTGGGGCTGTCCAGCTGAGGCTAAAGTATTTAACCCAAACATTGGAAGCTAGACTCCAAGACAGTCAGTTGCCATTTCATTGGCTATCCAGATAAGTCAAAAGGTTATCGTTTCTACTATCCTGACAGACATACGAAGTTTGTGGAAACAAGACACGCTGTGTTCTTGAAGGATGATATGGTCAGGGGGAGCATGGTAGCATGAGGAATTAACCTTGAGGAGAAGTAGGTATATGTGCCCACTCCAATGGTTCAGGAGCCATATCTCTCGCTATCTGTTACTGCTACACTAATAGTGCAGGACACTAAAGTGACAACACCTGTTGTAAGTTCTCCTATGGCAACAATAAATGAACATGAGGAACCTATCCTTCAAGATCCTATAGAGCCTATGGTGTCGCACGTGAAGAAGAAGAAGAACAACCCCATATGGAACAAGCGCCAATTAATGAGGCCCCTAGAAGGTCTCAAAGAACTAGAAAACCAGCAATTCCTGATGGCTACGAAGTCTATGAATATGAAAATTTTCAAATGGAGGGTGATCCCACCTCATTTGAAGAAGACATGAGAAGAACTCACATGTCAAAGTGGCTTGAAGCCATGCAAGATGAAATGAGATCAATAAGCACCAATGGTGTTTGGAACTTAGAAAGAATTCCTAAAGGAGCCAAGACAGTAGGCTGTAAATGGGTCTACAAAACTAAATATGACTCTAAAGGGGATATGGAAAGATTTAAAGCGTGACTTGTGGCGAAAGGCTTCACGCAAAGAGAAGGAATAGATTATAATAAGACATTTTCTCTAGTCTCATGTAAGGATTCTTTTAGAATCATAATGGCATTAGTGGCATATTATGATTTAGAATTACATCAGATGGATGTCAAGAAGGCTTTCCTCAACGGGGATTTAGATGAGAATGTCTACATGGCACAACCAAAAGGTTTTGTCGTGAAAGGAAAAGAACATATGAGATGCCGTCTAAAGAAATCCATTTACGGATTAAAACAAGCCTCTAGATAGTGGTATTTAAAATTTGATGGAACGATAAGAAAGTTTAGGTTTAAAGAGAATGTAGAGGACAATTGCGTTTATACAAAGTTCAAGAATGGGAAATTCATTTTCCTAATCCTGTATGTGGATGATATCTTACTCGCTAGTAGTGATGTTAATCTACTACTGGAGACGAAAAAGTTCTTGTCCTCAAATTTTGACATGAAATATCTCAGTGAAGCTTCGTTTGTTTTAGGAATAGAGATTCACCGAGATAGAAGAAAGGGGGTTTTAGGATTATCGCAAAAGGCATACTTAGAAAAGGTTCTAAAAAATACAGTATGCATGCGTGTAAGTCTTCACCTTCTCCTATAGTCAAGGGCGATAGTTTTGGGGAATTCCAATGTCCCAGAAACCAATATGAGATTGATAGAATGAAAGCGGTTCCATATGCTTCAGCTGTAAGAAGCTTACAGTATGCTCAAGTATGTACATGTCCTGACTTAGCTTTTGTTACCGGGATACTTGACAGATATCAAACTAATCCATGAATATATCATTAGAGAATGGTAAAGAAAGCTTTGCGTTATTTGCAAGGCACAAAAAGCCTCATGCTAACGTACAGAAGATCTGATTCCCTACATATAGAGGGGTATTCAGACTCAGATTTTGTGGAAGATGTAGATGATAGAAAATACACATCCGGCTATATATTTACTCTCGCAGGGGAGCTATATCGTGAAAAAGCTCCAAGCAAACCGTCACTGCATCGTCCACGATGTATGCTGACTTTATAGCATGTTATGTGGCCACGGGGCAGGTGAACTGGCTAAAGATATTTATGCTCGGGTTGAAAGTGGTCGATGACATTCATAAGCCACTCAAATTATACTGCAACAATGAGCTAGCAGTATGTTATGCTCACAATAATAAGTCAAGTGGTGCTGCCAAACACATTGACATAAAGTTTTATGTTGTGAAAGACAAAGTCCAGGATCATTCTATTAGTCTCGAGCATATAAGTACAAAGAAAATTCTTGCGGATCCTCTTATAAAAGGCTTATCGCCCAATGTGTTCCGAGAACACTTAGTCGGCATGAGTTTACGGGACAGCCTATGATTCCTAGATAATAAGGACCTAGTTGAGAATCTATTTTAAAATGGAGACATGTATTGTAGCTGTTAATCTAACGGTACTAACCGTTGTGATTAGGCACGCTCAATGCTCTAATCTGTGATGGAATGAGAAAAGAGATAAGTATTTTAAATTTAAGTTATAAGTTGAGATCAAGAGAGAGAATGTCAGGTCAATTTCCTCCGACTCGGTCCAACGACCGAGTCGAGCCTTGATCTCGCACCCTGATCGGGGGTGCCCAACCGAATCATGGTTGGTGGGCCCTCGTCGCGCAACGCCATATAAAGGAGGTGGGGGCCGGGGCACGCAGCACAAGGTTCACTGCCACCACCACAATCCCCACCTACAAACCCTAAACCGATCTAGAGGGGGTGCTGACAGCGACGGGAAGCGCCGTCACCGTCTTCACCTCTGGGCCACGCCCGACGTCCACACCACTGCCGGACGCAACTACTTCCACTTCACCAGCACTCTGCGTCACCGATACCGCCATGGCTTCCTCCTCCGTCAAGCCCACCGATGATCTGCTACCTCTGCACCTCTCTCTCTAGTTCCTCGTCCTTCTAGGGTTAGTTTATCCTAAATGCAAGCGAACTTAGCCGGCTAGATCTACTCGAAGTGATCCTAAGAATTTAACAACACGTTCACGAATCACACGAGCTATTATTAGCACACAGTCGTTGCTCATGATTTATTCCACGTAGTAAATAGTAACAAACACGTTCACGAATCACACGAGCTATTATTAGCACACAGTCGTTGCTCATGATTTATTCCACGTAGTAAATAGTAACAAACATTCACATCTGCGTAAGTACAGAGGCGATCAAGGGTATGATGATGGCATCACATGACATAACCTGCACTGCATGCCTGTTATTGGAGCTTGGAGTATACGTGGCATATATACTCGCATTATAAAGCCGACATAGCACGGCCTGGTTTAGTTCCACCCCAATTTTCAAAAAGTTGCTACAGTACTTGTCACATCGAATGTTTGCGGCTCGTGCATGGAGCATTAAATGTAGACGAAAAGAAAAACTAATTGCACAGTTTGGTGGGAAATTGCGAGACGAACGTTATGAACTTAATTAGTCCATGTTTGGATACTATTTGTCAAATAAAAACGAACATGCTACAATAACCCCAAAATCCAAATTCCTCCGACTAAACAAGGCCTACATGGGGTCGGGCACCTTGACGGTGCGGTCGCCCTCCGGCGCGCCGATGAGGTCGCTCTGCACGATATGGTACCCGACGTCCACCAGCTTCTGCCGCTCGTCGAGCTTGTACGGCACCACCGACGAACCCAGGGACGACGGCCTGCAAGGCACGAACACAGGTGACACAGGGGCCGACCGTATTTTGTGCAGGGCGTGTGATTTCGGCCCTGAAAGTGCATGGCGGTAGTACTGCGTACGAGCCATGAAGGCCCACCAGGAGAGAGCATGGCCAAGTGGACATGTTTGTTCCTTCCCTTTTTTTTCTTTTATTTGTTCCTTTAATGCTTCGCGCGCAGTTGGAGTCAGGCGGGGCCCGCAACGGTCCTTTTCTGTGGGGCACCGCATGGTGGCGTGTGCGGCCACTCGTTCGGCGTGGGGTGCATACGGCGCGGGGGCAGCACATGGGAGCTCATGTGGCGACTCGTTCGGTGTGGGGCGCGGGGCAGCGCATGGAGCCTCGCTCGGCGTGTGGGGGCCTGTGCATGCGTTGTGGCAAAGAGAGACACAGAGAGAAGGTGCGCGGGGCCTGCATACACTACTGGAGACGGCCACTTTGTCGAGGGCCTGAGGCCCTCGGCAAAGGCCCATTAACCCTCGGCAAAGGCTTTGCCGAGGGCGGCCCTCGGCAAAGAGCTCTCGGGGAATTTTGAGTCGGCGAAGAGGGTCTTTGCCGAGGGCCTTTTATCGGGCACTCGGCAAAGCCTTTGCCGAGGGCTGAAGCGGCACTCGGCAAAGAAAAGTAGCCGTCACGGCGTCGGCGCCTGGGACAGAGTCTTTGCCGAGGGCCGTCTCCGGGGGGCCCTCGGCAAAGAATTATTCTTTTTTTTGAAAAATCTTTGCCGAGGGCCTCCGACCATGGCCCTCGGCAAAGAAATGTGCAGAATTTTTCCAAAAAATCTTTGCCGAGGGCAATGGGACGGCCCTCGGCAAAGAATTATTCTTTTTTTTTGAAAAATCTTTGCCGAGGGCTTCCACGTAGGCCCTCGGCAAAGAAATTTTATTTTTTTAAAAAAATGTCTTTGCTGAGGGCCTCCAACCATGGCCCTCGGCAAAGAAATGTTGTAGAAATTTTATTTTATTTTTAAAAAATCTTTGCCGAGGGCAATAGGACGGCCCTCGGCAAAGGACCCTTTTTTGCCGAGGGCCTTGGTCATTGCCCTCGGCAAAGAGGCAGAATTGTTTTTTTTTGTTTTTTGCATTCCATCGACACAAGCATTTTATATATATACAGATATATATATCAACCATCACACACACACATATATATATATCACATAGAACCCATTTTCGCACAATATATCACAACCATAATTGTGAACCACAAATCACAATATATTACAACGACAAGTCATATGTTCATCATCATTCACATGTTTATTATGACAAGTTCATGAAATCCAAGCACAAGTCAGAACCATAAACCACAAATATTACAATAAAGTCCAACCACATCACCTAGCACTAGTCCTCATCAAGGTAGCCTATGAGACGGTGGTGAAGGAAAGGCGGGATCACCCGGTGACGCACTACCAAATTGATTGGAACCCGCGGACGGAGGCTGCACAAAGGAGCAGAGATTGCATGTGTGAGTATTCCGGGAAAACAGTTTTGGAACTTAGAGATTGCATCTAGTAATCTAGGAATACAAAAAGATTAGACTTAATTGAAAATTTCGGCAGCACCTCCCCTGCACGGGGAGGTTTCCAAAACCTGCAAGAAACAACGACACGAACGCCGACATCCACAACGGCACGAACGCCGACATCCACAATGGCACGAACGCCGACATCCACAACGGCACGAAGACCGACATACATGCAAAGCACAAGCGAAAAGTGAACTTTTATACTTACAGGAGTAGTTGCAGGAGTAGGAGGTGGAGGAGCTGAAAACTGCACAAGTACACCCGATGCTTGCCCAAGACTTTGCATGATCACCATCATCTCTGCCATCTGCTTCTGCGCGGCCTCGAACGCGACCTGCTGGGCCTGCAGCTGTGCGGTCAGTTCCACGTTCTGCTCTTGACTTTGCCTTTTTGTTTCTTGCAGCTCGGCCTGTAATATTTCACTCCAATGTATCAGTAATGTAAATCTAATTTAGGTGTGTAAATATCAACGTACGACGAGTAAAACAGGAATTACCTGGAGTGTCTGGACCTGCTGCAGTGCTGGAGAAGGTCGTGAGCGTATGGGCTGGCTAGAGCTCATGCTCTGTGCTCAGATAGCGTCGAGGGAGGGAACATTGGTGGAGTCGATGGCACCATCTGCAATCCACAGCCGCCCGTGCTTCTTGCCTCCTCCGAGCCTCATGATCGTCTCTGTATCAATGGGCTCAGTGCGCACATTGTAATCTTCCCCATAGATCTCCCTTACCGAGGACGTGTACTCTTAGACTTTAGTGTATACGTTCGGGTTGGAGTACACCTAGGGCGGGGTAGCCGGGTCGAAGAAGACAGAGGACGACGCCCTGCCCATGTGGGACATAGCCCACGCAGAGAACTCCAAGACCTCCTCGCCCGGGTGCGCAGCCTCCTACGAGAAAGACGGGAAGATGGTGACAAATCAAGCAGAATTGAGCATCAAAATAAATGAAAGAAATCACTTACATATGCTTGTTTATATCCGGGGAGGCTACGGCTGCCTTGATGGTGAGTTGGACCTTGCCTCATCAGACGCTGTTCCCGTAGCCTCTCGTGCGTGCCAACAAAGTCCTGTGATAACCACTTGTCCACGATCATGGCCCAGCACTCGGGATACGATCGGCACCACCAAGGAATCACCTACAAGTCATCGAGTATTTGACATATAACAAGATGAAATTGAACCTACTTAATATCAAAACGAATCATTATGAATGTTATTCGCCTACCTCAAGGTACTGGTCCCGGGTCAGCGTAATCAGTCTTGCTTGAGGCTTGGGGAGGGACTGCTTAAGTACCGACCTGTAGTAATCTATGTGGGCTTGGACGCGCCCATGGTGGTGCATCTCGGTGACGTACTTCCTACAAGCTGCGGCAGCCGCCCGATCCGCCTGGGCCTCAAGTCCTTCTTTGGCCTTGAAAAATTTCTGCATACAAAACTGATGTATCCATTCATTATTTCAATAAAACATTTAACCAATGAATGAGATGTATTAAGCAATGTTGTGCGAGAGAAACTTATCCAAAACTCCGCCAATGCCCACTCCTGCTTGTTGCGGTAAGTGTCATCCGTGACCAGCGCGTACCTATCCTAGTTGGAGGCCGGCTCCTGCACCACCGGCTCTTCGGACAGTTGCACAATGCCAGGGTACCATTTCCTACACAAAACACCAAGGATGCTTATGGGGGTGCGTGCTGGAGTACCTGACAAAACCAACCAAGCCCTGCATAAGCGATTAAGAAAATTTATCAGTTTCTCTTATGATTTCCAACATATCTTATGAAGTAGTTGTGATAACATCTATAGTTACTTACCTCTTTGCCATAGGCCGAATCACTAGGCGGTTGTGAGGAAGCGGAACCAGAGGGAGGCTCGCGGGACCTCGCTCGTAGGGAGTCCAGGTAGCTGTACCCCCTCCATCGCCCTCGAGCCCCTTGCCTCCCTAACCCTTGAGCGCCTCGCTTCCCTTGCCCATCTGCTGACCCCTCTCATCCTCTGACAAGGATGTGGCCGTGGCCGTCACGTGCTCCTCCTCCAGCACCTCATTGATCGACTAGCCCAAGATGAGGGGTTTGTCTCATTGATCGAGGATTAAACCAGTGGCATTTGAACATGATAGGTTTAAGAGGTTTGTCTCCATGAAATGAGAGTTCATAGATTTCCTCAACTCTACCATGATAGTCGAGGCCATCAGTGCCGGGCGTACAAACTCCGCTATTTGTGGTTTTTTGTTTGGGCCGAATCTGCTCGTAACTTGTTGTGTGGAAGCGATATCCGTTCACGTCATAGCTAGTAAATGACTTCACCCTAATGTCACAGCCGTTTGCAACCTGTTTCAACTCGTCACTCATGGACGAACCGGTCTGGGCCTGCAAGGTGAAGCATGATAGATCATTATATTAATCAAACGTACGATCACCTTGGACGATCGAATGTACGAGCTAAATTAGACATTACCTTTTGTTTGAACCAAGAAATAAAATCAGGCCTCCCCGCTCCCGCACCCCGCGAAACAAGGGTGTCTTGTTCATGCGAGGTAGGATCCCTTGATTGATGCCAGAATTCATGAACAAATTCCCTGTCCGAACGAGAATCAATGGGGTTGGATGTAGAATAGTGATGGCGTATTGAAACAAGTTCATTGAGAACTTACTTGATGAACGGCTGCACCTCAGTAAGGTTATTCAACACATATAGCATGATACTGCGCCACTCTTCATTTCCTAATAGCTTCGGGGTTGATCCACTTGCGCTGCCGAGTTGGCCTTGGAAAAGGCTGAGGGTCGATTCATTTTCGCCAGCATTGTAACGAGGGAGTGGATTATGATTGCTAGGAAGGTTTGGCTTGTAGTATTGTGTTGTGAAGTTTGCCACCTCCTCCTAAAGGCATGCCTCTACAATGGAAGCCTCAATTCTAGCTTTATTTGTACATTTTTTGTGAAGAGTCTTTAGACATCTCTCGATTGGATAGCACCAACGGGCCTACACGGGCCCCCCAAATGTGCCTCGGACGGGAGGTGCACAATCAGATGCTGCATCGACAAGAAGAAGCCGGGTGAAAAGATCTTCTCCAGCTTATAGAGCAACACAGGTGCCGCTTTTTCCAAGTCCTGAGCGATGGTCCGAGATATCTCCTTGGCACAAAGCTGGCAAAAGAAAAAGCTCAACTCTGCCAGCACTAGCCAAACATGCTCAGGGACATAGTCTCGGACCATCGCCGAAAGAAGCCACTCAATCCATATGTGGTAGTCATGACTCTTCATCCTGTTGACTCGCAGAGTGCCTAAGTTCACTCCCCTACTAAGATTCACTGCATATCCATCTGGGAACATTAACGTCTGGATCCATTTTAGTACTTCCCTCCTTTGATCGATTTGCAAGACGAAATTGACCTTAGGCCTTTTCCACTTCTTGTTTCGGCCACTAGGAGGTTGCATCGCTTGATTCGGTCTATCGCACAACGTTGCTAGGTCCACTCTAGCCTTAACGTTGTCCTTAGACTTGTCAATGTCCAAGAGAGTTCCCCAAAGTGCCTCGGCGATATTCTTTTCAGTGTGCATTACATCAATATTATGTGGCAGAAGAAGGTCATCGAAATAGGGGAGCCTCGTCAATCCAGACTTATGAGTCCACATATGTTCCTCACCATATCCCACAAAACCACCTTCTTCATTGGGCACGAGAGCATCTATCTGAGCACGAACCTCGGCACCAGTCCTCAAGTGCGGTTTAGGTTTTGTCACTTTGACACATTTCGTAAAGCTCTTGATGTCTTCTCTGAATTCATGGTCTAGAGGGAGGAACTGACGATGCTGGTCGAACGATGAATACTTGCCACCCTTCTTCAACCAAATGAACCTCACAGCTTCCTTGCATATTGGGCATGGGAACTTCCCATGAACACACCAGGCGGCAAATAACCCATACGCCAGGAAGTCATGCAGGGAGTAGTGGTACCAAACGTGCATTTTGAAGCTTGTCTTTGTAGCTCGGTCGTATGTCCATACCCCCTTCTCCCAAGCATGGATCAATTCATCAATCACAGGCTCCATGAACACACCCATATTACTCCCCGGGTGTCCAGGAATTATCAATGACAAGAATACGTTATGCCGTTGAAAGGAGATGCCGGGAGGGAGATTGAGGGGGATAACAAAAACGGGCCAGCATGTGTATGGGGCAGCCATCATTCCATAAGGATTGAACCCATCTGTTGCCAGTGTGACACGTACATTATGGGCCTCAGCTGCTTTGTCACGATGTTTGTCATTGAAGTACGTCCATGCTTTAGCATCAGATGGATGTACCATCTTTCTAGGATTGTACCATTTGCCATCTTTGTGCCGTGTCATCTGTTTTGTGGATTCCTTGATCATGAATAGCCGTTGGATCCTCGGCAGGAAAGGAAGGTGCCGTAGCACTCTCACGGGGATCGAAAGCTTCTTTTTCTGACCATCACCAGAGTCTACCTCCAGGTACCTGGAGGATTTACACTTCAGACAGTAATTTGCGTCCTTGTGTTCTTTCCTAAATAGGACGCACCCCTTCAAACAAATATATATCTTGTCATACAGCATCTTAAGCATACGAAGGAGTTTCTCTGCCTTGTACAAGTTCGTCGGCAAAGTGTGCTTCTCCGGTAGCATGGTGCCAAACACGGCCAACATCTTATCGAAGCCTTCTTGACTCAGGTTTAACTCGGCCTTCAACCCCATTACGCGTCCAACCGCATCTAGCTGAGAAATCGTTGTACACTCATGAAGGGGTTTCTGTGCCGAGTGCAACATTTTGTAGAAGTCCTTTGCGGATTCCTCCATCTCCTCCTTCTCACGTCGTTCAGCGAAGTGAGCTTGGTGGGCGTCATCTAGCATGTCTGCTACCCCAGCATCATCATCAAAAGCCTCGAGGCATGCTCTCACCACCTCTGCTCTTATACGATCTGCTTCACCATGGTAGATCCACTGCTGGTAGCCAGGCGTATAACCATTGAACACAAGATGTCTACCCATGGTCTTCTCATCTACCTTTCTCCTGTTGTCACATTTGCTGTAGGGACACCAAACTAGAGAATGTCCTCCTGCTCCTAGGCCAAATGCATGTTTCAAGAAATGATCTGTCCCCTTCACCCATTCATAGTCATAGTCACTGCCGCTTCTCCAGCCCGTGTACATCCACTGACGGTCCTCCATCCTTTAACATTTACATCACAGAGTATTGTGACCATCAATTGCATCTATGCGGTGTTCCTAATGTCTAATAGGTGAGGATAGGTCCTAATCCCACCCGTGGATGCATAGATGAGGTCAGTTTCCAAGCTTCACTCCTCTCTAAGATAGAATTTCGGCAGCACCTCCCCACTGTTCTCCCAATACACGTCTAGCTAGGGAGAGTGTGTATCCAGAGAACAACAGGGAAGAGCTGCCGAAACTCGGTCTCAGACTAGAGCAGACCATGGAAACTAACCCATCCACGCATCCACGGGCTGTCCAAAAAACATGGACAATCCGAAACAGATACGGTCGTAGATATGCAAAGATCCGCATACCTACGACCGTATCTCTTTCGAACGGGAGACGCCTAACTGGGTTACGCGATCTAAGACAATGATACGGGAGGAGGGCTTATTTATACCTAGGGTGGTGGTGGAGTCAGGCTAGCGGGGCAGTGGCGAGTTGGGGCAGTGACAAGGCGATGCTGTGCAGGCAGACCCGCAACGCTGATGAAGAGGATCGGGGTCGCCGAGTCCCCTCTGACGTGCTCTTCTCTGCAAAAGAAGAAACACAATACTATAAGTTGAAAATTTCGGCAGAACCTCCCCTGTACGGGGAGGTTTCCAAAACCTGCAAGAAAAAACCGGCACGATGGCCGACAACCACATATCAATGGAACAAATACGGCACGATGGCCAATAGCCAGATATATATTAATCCACCACCAACACACCACCACCTCCACCACCACGACCACACCACCACCACCACACTACCACCACGACCACGACCACGACCACACCACCACCACCACAACCTCCACCACCACGACCACGACCACACCACCACCACCACCACAACCACCACACTACCACCACCACCATGACCACGACCACACCACGACATCCACCCACTACTAACTTTTGACCCTTATACCACGCTTTTTTGTCGCAACAACTTGGTTTCGTTGCAACAAGCGTTGTTATCACAACGATTTTCACTTTTGGTTGCGATAGATTGGTTTTTTGCCATGAAGATTGTTTTGTGGCCATAAGTGTGGAGATCGTTGCAAAAAGTAAGTGTTATCGCAACAAATTATTGAACGGTTGCAATAAGTGATTAATGTTGCCACGATTTGATTTGTGTTGCGGGCAAGTTTATTTTCGTTGCAATACTAAGGTGATATTGCAACTCTTTACTTTATGGTTGCAATAGCCCATCTATATCGCCACGAATATGTTCCGTTGTATTTAATAGTTGCTTGCGTTGCAAAAAATTGGTACATATAGCAACGAAAAAAATAGTTCGTTGCAATCACTAAGGTTGCAACGATTATGGTTTCGTTGTATGTAGCAGTTTCGTTCATTGCAAAAAGGTTATAATATAGCAACGAAAAATTACATTGTTGCAATACCTAAGCCTTTCCACTTTAATGGTTGCATAATTTTTTTTAAAAAAATGACAACAATATGGGTTTCGAACCTGAGACCTCTTGGTCTTGAAATTAAGATCCCACCACTAGGCTACGTCTATGTTTGTGTTAGTAATAGTGATAGTTCCCTATATTAATTAATGTTGAGCAGTTATATTGGAAAAAGGATCTAATCTAAATTTACATATCACGTAGAGGTCGCGGCTTGTAGCTCCTGTCGTGGCTCCTTCTCTCCCGCGGCCTCTCTTCTTCCCCACGCGCTGTCTCCTTGCAAAGAACGTGGTGGAGCCCCCCCCCCCACCCCCCCCTTTATCCCCACAGCCAGCACTAGCAGCTAGCGTGTCAAGGCCTCCCTGAAGCCTTTGTCATCGCGGCGCCCCTTCCCTACGGCTATAGTCGTCACGGCCCTTGAATTCCCTGCAGCGACTATGGCATATTGGTGCCCTAGTTCCTTCCTGATCATCGACGAGATAAGGAGAGCGAGCACCATCCGATCCTTCCTTGGCGTGCGAGATAGTCTCTTGTGTTGCAAAAAGATTGTACATATAGCAACTGAAGACTAAATCGTTGCAATACCTAAGGGCGCGTTTGGTTACCTGCATACGCCGCGGCCGGGCTCCACGGAAGTGGGTGTGGGACACGGAGCAAACACGGGACACGTGATCGTCTGGATGCTAGCGCCTGTGCAGACGTCCGGACGCTAGCCTTTCCCTTTTTTCTCTCAATTAAAAAAAATAAAAGAATGAAGATGTACGGGGTCGTTATCTGATTGGTTGTTTTGATGGGTTGCTTTTGCTTGTCGTCAGACTGTATATACGTACGGCAACAAGAAGCAAAGAAGGTAGGAC